>NW_026894128.1:0-188484 GCF_032452875.1 Bos javanicus | reverse complement strand
AAGTGATCAGTGCATGATAGCCACGTGATCAGTGCATGATCAGTCACGTGATCAGTGCATGATCAGTCATGTGATCAGTGTATGATCAGCCGTGATCAGTGCATGATCAGCCATGATCAGTGCATGATCAATTACGTGCTCAGTGCATGATCATTCGTGACCAGTACAAGGTAGCTCGTGATCATTGCCTGATAAGCCGTGATCAGTGCATGATAGCCGTGATCCAGTGCATGATAGCCACGTGATCAGTGCATGATCAGTCATGTGATCGTGTGTGATCAGCCACGTGATCAGTGCATGATATCCACGTGATCAGTGCATGACAGCCACGTGATCAGTGCATGAGAGCCATGGATCAGTGCATGATCAGTCACGTGATACGTGTGTGATCAACCACGTGATCAGTGCATGATGAGCCACGTGATCAGTGCATGATCAATTACGTGATCAGTGCATGATCAGTCACGTGACCAGTACATGGTTGCTACGTGAGTTGCATGATCAGCCATGAGCAGAGCATGATAGCCACGTGATCAGTGCATGATCAGTCACGTGATCAGTACATGATCAGTCACGTGAACAGTGCATGATCATTCGTGATCTTTGCATGATCAGTCACGTGACCAGTATATGGTAGCTACGTGATCATTCCATGACGAGCCACGTGAGCAGTGCATGATAGCCACGTGATGTGTGCATGAGTTACGTGAGCAGAGTATGATCAGCCACGTGATCAGTGCATGAGTGCCACGTGATCAGTGCATGATATGTCACGTGACAGGTGTGTGATCAGCCACGTGAACAGTGCATGTTCAGCCACGTGATCAGTGCATGATAGCCACGTGATCAGTGCATGATCAGTTACGTGAGCAGTGTATGATCAGCCACGTGATCAGTGCATGGTCAGACACGTGAACAGTGTATGATCAGCCACGTGATCAGTGCATGATATCCAAGTGATCAGTGCATGATCATCACGTGATCAGTGTATGATCAGCCACGTGAACAGTGCATGCTCAGTCACGTGATCTGGGCCTGCTGAGCTGCGTGATTACTGTCTGCTCATCTGCTTGACAATTGCCAGCTGAGCTGCACGATTCCTGCCTGTCATCTGCTTGACAATTGCCAGCTGTGCTGCGTAATTCCTGCCTGCTCAGCTGCTTGATTATTGCCAGCTGAGCAGCATGATTCCTCACACCTGAGTTCCATGATTATTGCCTGCTGACTGTTTGATTCGTGCCTACTCAGCTCTTTGTTTATTGCCTCCAGAGGCACATGATCAGTGTATGATAGCAAACATGATCAGCGCATGATCAGTCACATGATCAGGCCATTAAGTCACGTGATCACTACATGATAGTCATGTGATCAGTCCATGCTCAGTCACGGTATCAGTGCATGATCAGCCACGTGATCAGTGCATGATCTGTCACAAGATTAGTGTATGATCATCCACGTGATCAGTGCATGCAGTCATGTGATCAGTGCATGATATAGACGTGATCAGTGCATGATCAGTCTCGTGATCAGTGCATGATAGCCGTGATCAGTGCATGATCAGTCACCTGATGGGTATGATCATTCACGTGACCTGTACATGGTAGCTACATGATCATTGCATGATCAGCCACGTGAGTAGTTCATGATAGCCACGTGATCACTGCATGATCAGTCACGTGATCAGTGCATGATCAGTCATGTGACCAGTACATGGTAGCTGCGTGATCATGGCATGATCAGCCACGTGAGCAGTGCATGATAGCCACGTGATCAGTGCATGATCAACCACGAGATCAGTGCATGATCAGTCACGTGATCAGTGCATGATCAGCCACGTGATCAGTGCATGATCAGTCACGTGATCAGTGTATGATCAGCCACGTGATCAGTGCATGATCAGTCACGTGATCAGTGCATGATCAGTCGTGATCAGTGCATGATCAGTCGTGATCAGTGCATGATGCCACGTGATCAGTGCATGATCAGCCACGTGATCAGTGCATGATCAGTCACGTGATCAGTGCATGATAGCTACGTGATCATGCATGATCAGCCACGTGATCAGTGCATGACCCACGTGATCAGTGCATGATAGCCACGTGATCAGTGCATGATCAGATCACGTGATCAGTGCATGATCAGTCACGTGATCAGTGCATGATAGCCACGTGATCATGCATGATCAGCCACGTGATCAGTGCATGATAGCCACGTGATCAGTGCAGTAGACGTGATCAGTGCATGATCAGTCACGTGATCAGTGCATGATCAGCCGTGAGCAGTGCAATGGCCACGTGGTCACGATCAGTCACGTGATCAGTACATGATCAGTCACGTGAACAGTGCATGATCATTCGTGATCTTTGCATGATCAGTCACGTGACCAGTATATGGTTGTCGTGATCATTCCATGACGAGCCACGTGAGCAGTGCATGATAGCCACGTGATGTGCATGAGTTACGTGAGCAGAGTATGATCAGCCACGTGATCAGTGCATGAGTGCCACGTGATCAGTGCATGATATGTCACGTGACAGGTGTGTGATCAGCCACGTGAACAGTGCATGTTCAGCCACGTGATCAGTGCATGATAGCCACGTGATCAGTGCATGATCAGTTACGTGAGCAGTGTATGATCAGCCACGTGATCAGTGCATGGTCAGACACGTGAACAGTGTATGATCAGCCACGTGATCAGTGCATGATATCCAAGTGATCAGTGCATGATCATCACGTGATCAGTGTATGATCAGCCACGTGAACAGTGCATGCTCAGTCACGTGATCTGGGCCTGCTGAGCTGCGTGATTACTGTCTGCTCATCTGCTTGACAATTGCCAGCTGAGCTGCACGATTCCTGCCTGTCATCTGCTTGACAATTGCCAGCTGTGCTGCGTAATTCCTGCCTGCTCAGCTGCTTGATTATTGCCAGCTGAGCAGCATGATTCCTCACACCTGAGTTCCATGATTATTGCCTGCTGACTGTTTGATTCGTGCCTACTCAGCTCTTTGTTTATTGCCTCCAGAGGCACATGATCAGTGTATGATAGCAAACATGATCAGCATGATCAGTCACATGATCAGCGCCATTAAGTCACGTGATCACTACATGATAGTCATGTGATCAGTCCATGCTCAGTCACGGTATCAGTGCATGATCAGCCACGTGATCAGTGCATGATCTGTCACAAGATTAGTGTATGATCATCCACGTGATCAGTGCATGCAGTCATGTGATCAGTGCATGATATAGACGTGATCAGTGCATGATCAGTCGTGATCAGTGCATGATAGCCACGTGATCAGTGCATGATCAGTCACCTGATGGGTGTATGATCATTCACGTGACCTGTACATGGTAGCTACATGATCATTGCATGATCAGCCACGTGAGTAGTGCATGATAGCCACGTGATCACTGCATGATCAGTCACGTGATCAGTGCATGATCAGTCATGTGACCAGTACATGGTAGCTGCGTGATCATGGCATGATCAGCCACGTGAGCAGTGCATGATAGCCACGTGATCAGTGCATGATCAGACACGAGATCAGTGCATGATCAGTCACGTGATCAGTGCATGATCAGCCACGTGATCAGTGCATGACCAGGCACGTGATCAGTGTATGTCAGCCAAGTGATCAGTGCATGATAGCCACGTGATCAGTGCATGATCAGTCACGTGATCAGTGCATGATCAGTTACGTGATCAGTGTATGATCAGCCACGTGATCAGTGCATGATCAGCCATGATCAGTGCATGATCAATTACGTGATCAGTGCATGATCAGTCACGTGATCAGTACATGATAGCTACGTGATCATTGCATGATCAGCCACGTGATCAGTGCATGATAGCCACGTGATCAGTGCATGATCAGTCACGTGATAGTGCATGATCAGCCACGTGATCAGTGCATGATATCCACGTGATCAGTGCATGATCAGCCACGTGATCAGTGCATGAGCCACGTGATCAGTGCATGATCAGTCACGTGATCATGTGTGATCAGCACGTGATCAGTGCATGATCAGCCACGTGATCAGTGCATGATCAGCCACGTGATCAGTGCATGATCAGTCACGTGATCAGTGCATGATCAGTCACGTGATCAGTGCATGATAGCTGCGTGATCAGTGCATGATCAGCCACGTGATCAGTGCATGATGCCACGTGATCAGTGCATGATCAGCACGTGATCAGTGCATGATCAGTCACGTGATCAGTGCATGATCATTCGTGACCAGTGCATGTAGCTACATGATCATTGCATGATCAGCGTGATAGTGCATGATAGCCACGTGATCAGTGCATGATCAGTCACGTGATCAGTGCATGATCAGTCACGTGACCAGTGCATGATAGCTGCGTGATCATGGCATGATCAGCCACGTGATCAGTGCATGATAGCCACGTGATCAGTGCATGATCAGTCACGTGATCAGTGCATGATCAGTCACGTGATCAGTGCATGATCAGCCACGTGATCAGTGCATGATCAGTCACGTGATCAGTGCATGATCAGCCACGTGATCAGTGCATGATCAGTCACGTGATCAGTGCATGATCAGCCAAGTGATCAGTGCATGATAGCCACGTGATCAGTGCATGATCAGTCACGTGATCAGTGCATGATCAGTTACGTGATCAGTGCATGATCAGCCACGTGATCAGTGCATGATCAGCCACGTGATCAGTGCATGATCAATTACGTGATCAGTGCATGATCAGTCACGTGATCAGTGCATGGTAGCTACGTGATCATTGCATGATCAGCCACGTGATCAGTGCATGACCACGTGATCAGTGCATGATAGCCACGTGATCAGTGCATGATCAGTCATGTGATACGTGTGTGATCAGCCACGTGATCAGTGCATGATATCCACGTGATCAGTGCATGATAGCCACGTGATCAGTGCATGATAGCCACGTGATCAGTGCATGATCAGTCACGTGATACATGTGTGATCAGCCACGTGATCAGTGCATGATGAGCCACGTGATCAGTGCAGGATCAATTACGTGATCAGTGCATGATCAGTCACGTGACCAGTACATGGTTGCTACGTGATCGTTGCATGATCAGCCACGTGAGCAGAGCATGATAGCCACGTGATCAGTGCATGATCAGTCACGTGATCAGTACATGATCAGTCACGTGAACAGTGCATGATCATTTACGTGATCTGTGCATGATCAGTCACGTGACCAGTATATGGTAGCTACGTGATCATTCCATGACGAGCCACGTGAGCAGTGCATGATAGCCACGTGATGTGTGCATGAGTTACGTGAGCAGAGTATGATCAGCCACGTGATCAGTGCATGAGTGCCACGTGATCAGTGCATGATATGTCACGTGACAGGTGTGTGATCAGCCACGTGAACAGTGCATGTTCAGCCACGTGATCAGTGCATGATAGCCACGTGATCAGTGCATGATCAGTTACGTGAGCAGTGTATGATCAGCCACGTGATCAGTGCATGGTCAGACACGTGAACAGTGTATGATCAGCCACGTGATCAGTGCATGATATCCAAGTGATCAGTGCATGATCATCACGTGATCAGTGTATGATCAGCCACGTGAACAGTGCATGCTCAGTCACGTGATCTGGGCCTGCTGAGCTGCGTGATTACTGTCTGCTCATCTGCTTGACAATTGCCAGCTGAGCTGCACGATTCCTGCCTGTCATCTGCTTGACAATTGCCAGCTGTGCTGCGTAATTCCTGCCTGCTCAGCTGCTTGATTATTGCCAGCTGAGCAGCATGATTCCTCACAGCTGAGTTCCATGATTATTGCCTGCTGACTGTTTGATTCGTGCCTACTCAGCTCTTTGTTTATTGCCTCCAGAGGCACATGATCAGTGTATGATAGCAAACATGATCAGCATGATCAGTCACATGATCAGCGCCATTAAGTCACGTGATCACTACATGATAGTCATGTGATCAGTCCATGCTCAGTCACGGTATCAGTGCATGATCAGCCACGTGATCAGTGCATGATCTGTCACATGATTAGTGTATGATCATCCACGTGATCAGTGCATGGGCAGTCATGTGATCAGTGCATGATATAGACGTGATCAGTGCATGATCAGTCTCGTGATCAGTGCATGATAGCCACGTGATCAGTGCATGATCAGTCACCTGATGGGTGTATGATCATTCACGTGACCTGTACATGGTAGCTACATGATCATTGCATGATCAGCCACGTGAGTAGTGCATGATAGCCACGTGATCACTGCATGATCAGTCACGTGATCAGTGCATGATCAGTCATGTGACCAGTACATGGTAGCTGCGTGATCATGGCATGATCAGCCACGTGAGCAGTGCATGATAGCCACGTGATCAGTGCATGATCAGTCACGTGATCAGTGCATGATCAGTCACGTGATCAGTGCATGATCAGCCACGTGATCAGTGCATGATCAGTCACGTGATCAGTGCATGATCAGCCACGTGATCAGTGCATGATCAGTCACGTGATCAGTGCATGATCAGACGTGATCAGTGCATGATCAGTCACGTGATCAGTGCATGATAGCCACGTGATCAGTGCATGATCAGTCACGTGATCAGTGCATGATCAGTCACGTGATCAGTACATGATAGCTGCGTGATCATGCATGATCAGCCACGTGATCAGTGCATGATAGCCACGTGATCAGTGCATGATCAGTCACGTGATCAGTGCATGATCAGTCACGTGATCAGTGCATGATCAGTCATGTGATCAGTGCATGATAGCTGCGTGATCATGCATGATCAGCCACGTGATCAGTGCATGATCAGCCACGTGATCAGTGCATGATAGCCACGTGATCAGTGCATGATCAGTCACGTGATCAGTGCATGATCAGCCACGTGATCAGTGCATGATCAGTCACGTGATCAGTGTATGATCAGCCACGTGATCAGTGCATGATCAGTCACGTGATCAGTGCATGATATAGACGTGATCAGTGCATGATCAGTCACGTGATCAGTGCATGATAGCCACGTGATCAGTGCATGATCAGTCACGTGATCAGTGCATGATCAGTCACGTGACCAGTGCATGATAGCTGCGTGATCATGCATGATCAGCCACGTGAGCAGTGCATGATGCCACGTGATCAGTGCATGATCAGTCACGTGATCAGTGCATGATCAGTCACGTGATCAGTGCATGATCAGTCGTGATCAGTGCATGATCAGTCACGTGATCAGTGCATGATCAGCCACGTGATCAGTGCATGATCAGCCACGTGATCAGTGCATGATCAGCCACGTGATCAGTGCATGATAGCCACGTGATCAGTGCATGATCAGTCACGTGATCAGTGCATGATCAGTCACGTGATCAGTGTATGATCAGCCACGTGATCAGTGCATGATCAGCCACGTGATCAGTGCATGATCAATTACGTGATCAGTGCATGATCAGTCACGTGACCAGTACATGGTAGCTACGTGATCATTGCATGATCAGCCACGTGATCAGTGCATGATAGCCACGTGATCAGTGCATGATAGCCACGTGATCAGTGCATGATCAGTCATGTGATACGTGTGTGATCAGCCACGTGATCAGTGCATGATATCCACGTGATCAGTGCATGACAGCCACGTGATCAGTGCATGATAGCCACGTGATCAGTGCATGATCAGTCACGTGATACATGTGTGATCAGCCACGTGATCAGTGCATGATGAGCCACGTGATCAGTGCAGGATCAATTACGTGATCAGTGCATGATCAGTCACGTGACCAGTACATGGTTGCTACGTGATCGTTGCATGATCAGCCACGTGAGCAGAGCATGATAGCCACGTGATCAGTGCATGATCAGTCACGTGATCAGTACATGATCAGTCACGTGAACAGTGCATGATCATTTACGTGATCTGTGCATGATCAGTCACGTGACCAGTATATGGTAGCTACGTGATCATTCCATGACGAGCCACGTGAGCAGTGCATGATAGCCACGTGATGTGTGCATGAGTTACGTGAGCAGAGTATGATCAGCCACGTGATCAGTGCATGAGTGCCACGTGATCAGTGCATGATATGTCACGTGACAGGTGTGTGATCAGCCACGTGAACAGTGCATGTTCAGCCACGTGATCAGTGCATGATAGCCACGTGATCAGTGCATGATCAGTTACGTGAGCAGTGTATGATCAGCCACGTGATCAGTGCATGGTCAGACACGTGAACAGTGTATGATCAGCCACGTGATCAGTGCATGATATCCAAGTGATCAGTGCATGATCATCACGTGATCAGTGTATGATCAGCCACGTGAACAGTGCATGCTCAGTCACGTGATCTGGGCCTGCTGAGCTGCGTGATTACTGTCTGCTCATCTGCTTGACAATTGCCAGCTGAGCTGCACGATTCCTGCCTGTCATCTGCTTGACAATTGCCAGCTGTGCTGCGTAATTCCTGCCTGCTCAGCTGCTTGATTATTGCCAGCTGAGCAGCATGATTCCTCACACTGAGTTCCATGATTATTGCCTGCTGACTGTTTGATTCGTGCCTACTCAGCTCTTTGTTTATTGCCTCCAGAGGCACATGATCAGTGTATGATAGCAAACATGATCAGCGCATGATCAGTCACATGATCAGCGCCATTAAGTCACGTGATCACTACATGATAGTCATGTGATCAGTCCATGCTCAGTCACGGTATCAGTGCATGATCAGCCACGTGATCAGTGCATGATCTGTCACATGATTAGTGTATGATCATCCACGTGATCAGTGCATGGGCAGTCATGTGATCAGTGCATGATATAGACGTGATCAGTGCATGATCAGTCGTGATCAGTGCATGATAGCCACGTGATCAGTGCATGATCAGTCACCTGATGGGTGTATGATCATTCACGTGACTGTACATGGTAGCTACATGATCATTGCATGATCAGCCACGTGAGTAGTGCATGATAGCCACGTGATCAGTGCATGATCAGTCACGTGATCAGTGCATGATCAGTCATGTGACCAGTACATGGTAGCTGCGTGATCATGGCATGATCAGCCACGTGAGCAGTGCATGATAGCCACGTGATCAGTGCATGATCAGTCACGTGATCAGTGCATGATCAGTCACGTGATCAGTGCATGATCAGCCACGTGATCAGTGCATGATCAGCCACGTGATCAGTGCATGATCAGCCACGTGATCAGTGCATGATAGCCACGTGATCAGTGCATGATCATCACGTGATCAGTGCATGATCAGTCACGTGATCAGTGCATGATCAGCCCGTGATCAGTGCATGATCAGCCACGTGATCAGTGCATGATCAGCCACGTGATCAGTGCATGATCAGTCACGTGATCAGTACATGATAGCACGTGATCAGTGCATGATCAGCCACGTGATCAGTGCATGATAGCCACGTGATCAGTGCATGATCAGTCATGTGATCAGTGTGTGATCAGCCACGTGATCAGTGCATGATATCCACGTGATCAGTGCATGACAGCCACGTGATCAGTGCATGATAGCCACGTGATCAGTGCATGATCAGTCACGTGATCATGTGTGATCAGCCACGTGATCAGTGCATGATCAGCCACGTGATCAGTGCATGATCAGTCACGTGATCAGTGCATGATCAGTCACGTGATCAGTGCATGATCATCACGTGATCAGTGCATGATAGCCACGTGATCATGCATGATCAGCCACGTGATCAGTGCATGATCAGCCACGTGATCAGTGCATGATCAGTCACGTGATCAGTGCATGATCAGCCACGTGATCAGTGCATGATCAGTCACGTGATCAGTGTGATCATCACGTGATCAGTGCATGATCAGTCATGTGATCAGTGCATGATATAGGCGTGATCAGTGCATGATCAGTCACGTGATCAGTGCATGATAGCCACGTGATCAGTGCATGATCAGTCACCTGATCAGTGTATGATCATTCACGTGACCTGTGCATGTAGCTACATGATCAGTGCATGATCAGCCACGTGATCAGTGCATGATAGCCACGTGATCAGTGCATGATCAGTCACGTGATCAGTGCATGATCAGTCACGTGATCAGTGCATGATAGCTGCGTGATCATGGCATGATCAGCCACGTGATCAGTGCATGATAGCCACGTGATCAGTGCATGATCAGTCACGTGATCAGTGCATGATCAGTCACGTGATCAGTGCATGATCAGCCACGTGATCAGTGCATGATCAGTCACGTGATCAGTGCATGATCAGCCACGTGATCAGTGCATGATCAGTCACGTGATCAGTGCATGATCAGCCACGTGATCAGTGCATGATCAGCCACGTGATCAGTGCATGATCAGTCACGTGATCAGTGCATGATCAGTCACGTGATCAGTGCATGATCAGCCACGTGATCAGTGCATGATCAGCCACGTGATCAGTGCATGATCAGTCACGTGATCAGTGCATGATCAGTCACGTGATCAGTGCATGATATCCACGTGATCAGTGCATGATCAGCCACGTGATCAGTGCATGATCAGTCACGTGATCAGTGCATGATCAGCACGTGATCAGTGCATGATGAGCCACGTGATCAGTGCAGGATCAATTACGTGATCAGTGCATGATCAGTCACGTGACCAGTACATGGTTGCTACGTGATCGTTGCATGATCAGCCACGTGAGCAGAGCATGATAGCCACGTGATCAGTGCATGATCAGTCACGTGATCAGTACATGATCAGTCACGTGAACAGTGCATGATCATTTACGTGATCAGTGCATGATCAGTCACGTGACCAGTATATGGTTGCTACGTGATCATTCCATGACGAGCCACGTGAGCAGTGCATGATAGCCACGTGATGTGTGCATGAGTTACGTGAGCAGAGTATGATCAGCCACGTGATCAGTGCATGAGTGCCACGTGATCAGTGCATGATATGTCACGTGACAGGTGTGTGATCAGCCACGTGAACAGTGCATGATCAGCCACGTGATCAGTGCATGATAGCCACGTGATCAGTGCATGATCAGACACGTGAACAGTGTATGATCAGCCACGTGATCAGTGCATGATATCCAAGTGATCAGTGCATGATCATCACGTGATCAGTGTATGATCAGCCACGTGAACAGTGCATGCTCAGTCACGTGATCTGGGCCTGCTGAGCTGCGTGATTACTGTCTGCTCATCTGCTTGACAATTGCCAGCTGAGCTGCACGATTCCTGCCTGTCATCTGCTTGACAATTGCCAGCTGTGCTGCGTAATTCCTGCCTGCTCAGCTGCTTGATTATTGCCAGCTGAGCAGCATGATTCCTCACAGCTGAGTTCCATGATTATTGCCTGCTGACTGTTTGATTCGTGCCTACTCAGCTCTTTGTTTATTGCCTCCAGAGGCACATGATCAGTGTATGATAGCAAACATGATCAGCGCATGATCAGCGCCATTAAGTCACGTGATCACTACATGATAGTCATGTGATCAGTCCATGCTCAGTCACGGTATCAGTGCATGATCAGCCACGTGATCAGTGCATGATCTGTCACATGATTAGTGTATGATCATCCACGTGATCAGTGCATGGGCAGTCATGTGATCAGTGCATGATATAGACGTGATCAGTGCATGATCAGTCTCGTGATCAGTGCATGATAGCCACGTGATCAGTGCATGATCAGTCACCTGATGGGTGTATGATCATTCACGTGACCTGTACATGGTAGCTACATGATCATTGCATGATCAGCCACGTGAGTAGTGCATGATAGCCACGTGATCACTGCATGATCAGTCACGTGATCAGTGCATGATCAGTCATGTGACCAGTACATGGTAGCTGCGTGATCATGGCATGATCAGCCACGTGAGCAGTGCATGATAGCCACGTGATCAGTGCATGATCAGTCACGTGATCAGTGCATGATCAGTCACGTGATCAGTGCATGATCAGCCACGTGATCAGTGCATGATCAGCCAGTGATCAGTGCATGATAGCCACGTGATCAGTGCATGATCAGTCACGTGATCAGTGCATGATCAGTTGTGATCAGTGCATGATCAGCCACGTGATCAGTGCATGATCAGCCACGTGATCAGTGCATGATCAATTCGTGATCAGTGCATGATCAGTCACGTGACCAGTACATGGTAGCTCGTGATCATTGCATGATCAGCCACGTGATCAGTGCATGATAGCCACGTGATCAGTGCATGATCAGTCATGTGATCGTGTGTGATCAGCCACGTGATCAGTGCATGATATCCACGTGATCAGTGCATGACAGCCACGTGATCAGTGCATGATAGCCACGTGATCAGTGCATGATCAGTCACGTGATACATGTGTGATCAGCCACGTGATCAGTGCATGATGAGCCACGTGATCAGTGCATGATCAATTACGTGATCAGTGCATGATCAGTCACGTGACCAGTACATGGTTGCTACGTGATCGTTGCATGATCAGCCACGTGAGCAGTGCATGATAGCCACGTGATCAGTGCATGATCAGTCACGTGATCAGTACATGATCAGTCACGTGAACAGTGCATGATCATTTACGTGATCAGTGCATGATCAGTCACGTGACCAGTATATGGTAGCTACGTGATCATTCCCATGAGCCACGTGAGCAGTGCATGATAGCCACGTGATGTGTGCATGATTACGTGAGCAGAGTATGATCAGCCACGTGATCAGTGCATGAGTGCCACGTGATCAGTGCATGATATGTCACGTGACAGGTGTGTGATCAGCCACGTGAACAGTGCATGTTCAGCCACGTGATCAGTGCATGATAGCCACGTGATCAGTGCATGATCAGTTACGTGAGCAGTGTATGATCAGCCACGTGATCAGTGCATGGTCAGACACGTGAACAGTGTATGATCAGCCACGTGATCAGTGCATGATATCCAAGTGATCAGTGCATGATCATCACGTGATCAGTGTATGATCAGCCACGTGAACAGTGCATGCTCAGTCACGTGATCTGGGCCTGCTGAGCTGCGTGATTACTGTCTGCTCATCTGCTTGACAATTGCCAGCTGAGCTGCACGATTCCTGCCTGTCATCTGCTTGACAATTGCCAGCTGTGCTGCGTAATTCCTGCCTGCTCAGCTGCTTGATTATTGCCAGCTGAGCAGCATGATTCCTCACACCTGAGTTCCATGATTATTGCCTGCTGACTGTTTGATTCGTGCCTACTCAGCTCTTTGTTTATTGCCTCCAGAGGCACATGATCAGTGTATGATAGCAAACATGATCAGCGCATGATCAGTCACATGATCAGCGCCATTAAGTCACGTGATCACTACATGATAGTCATGTGATCAGTCCATGCTCAGTCACGGTATCAGTGCATGATCAGCCACGTGATCAGTGCATGATCTGTCACAAGATTAGTGTATGATCATCCACGTGATCAGTGCATGGGCAGTCATGTGATCAGTGCATGATATAGACGTGATCAGTGCATGATCAGTCTCGTGATCAGTGCATGATAGCCACGTGATCAGTGCATGATCAGTCACCTGATGGGTGTATGATCATTCACGTGACCTGTACATGGTAGCTACATGATCATTGCATGATCAGCCACGTGAGTAGTGCATGATAGCCACGTGATCACTGCATGATCAGTCACGTGATCAGTGCATGATCAGTCATGTGACCAGTACATGGTA
Organism: Bos javanicus; assembly: GCF_032452875.1. NCBI lineage: Eukaryota > Metazoa > Chordata > Mammalia > Artiodactyla > Bovidae > Bos > Bos javanicus. Next base: position 174,819 of record NW_026894128.1, on the reverse strand, counting down.
GCTGCGTGATCATGGCATGATCAGCCACGTGAGCAGTGCATGATAGCCACGTGATCAGTGCATGATCAGTCACGTGATCAGTGCATGATCAGTCACGTGATCAGTGCATGATCAGCCACGTGATCAGTGCATGATCAGTCACGTGATCAGTGCATGATCAGCCACGTGATCAGTGCATGATCAGTCACGTGATCAGTGCATGATCAGCCACGTGATCAGTGCATGATCAGCCACGTGATCAGTGCATGATCAATTACGTGATCAGTGCATGATCAGTCACGTGATCAGTGCATGATAGCTACGTGATCAGTGCATGATCAGCACGTGATCAGTGCATGATAGCCACGTGATCAGTGCATGATAGCCACGTGATCAGTGCATGATCAGTCACGTGATCGTGTGTGATCAGCCACGTGATCAGTGCATGATATCCACGTGATCAGTGCATGACAGCCACGTGATCAGTGCATGATAGCCACGTGATCAGTGCATGATCAGTCACGTGATCATGTGTGATCAGCCACGTGATCAGTGCATGATCAGCCACGTGATCAGTGCATGATCAGTTACGTGATCAGTGCATGATCAGTCACGTGATCAGTGCATGATCAGTCACGTGATCAGTGCATGATCATTCGTGATCAGTGCATGATCAGTCACGTGACCAGTATATGGTTGCTACGTGATCATTCCATGACAGCCACGTGAGCAGTGCATGATAGCCACGTGATGTGCATGAGTTACGTGAGCAGAGTATGATCAGCCACGTGATCAGTGCATGAGTGCCACGTGATCAGTGCATGATATGTCACGTGACAGGTGTGTGATCAGCCACGTGAACAGTGCATGTTCAGCCACGTGATCAGTGCATGATAGCCACGTGATCAGTGCATGATCAGTTACGTGAGCAGTGTATGATCAGCCACGTGATCAGTGCATGGTCAGACACGTGAACAGTGTATGATCAGCCACGTGATCAGTGCATGATATCCAAGTGATCAGTGCATGATCATCACGTGATCAGTGTATGATCAGCCACGTGAACAGTGCATGCTCAGTCACGTGATCAGGGCCTGCTGAGCTGCGTGATTACTGTCTGCTCATCTGCTTGACAATTGCCAGCTGAGCTGCACGATTCCTGCCTGTCATCTGCTTGACAATTGCCAGCTGTGCTGCGTAATTCCTGCCTGCTCAGCTGCTTGATTATTGCCAGCTGAGCAGCATGATTCCTCACACCTGAGTTCCATGATTATTGCCTGCTGACTGTTTGATTCGTGCCTACTCAGCTCTTTGTTTATTGCCTCCAGAGGCACATGATCAGTGTATGATAGCAAACATGATCAGCGCATGATCAGTCACATGATCAGCGCCATTAAGTCACGTGATCACTACATGATAGTCATGTGATCAGTCCATGCTCAGTCACGGTATCAGTGCATGATCAGCCACGTGATCAGTGCATGATCTGTCACAAGATTAGTGTATGATCATCCACGTGATCAGTGCATGGGCAGTCATGTGATCAGTGCATGATATAGACGTGATCAGTGCATGATCAGTCACGTGATCAGTGCATGATAGCCACGTGATCAGTGCATGATCAGTCACCTGATGGGTGTATGATCATTCACGTGACCTGTACATGGTAGCTACATGATCATTGCATGATCAGCCACGTGAGTAGTGCATGATAGCCACGTGATCAGTGCATGATCAGTCACGTGATCAGTGCATGATCAGTCATGTGACCAGTACATGGTAGCTGCGTGATCATGGCATGATCAGCCACGTGAGCAGTGCATGATAGCCACGTGATCAGTGCATGATCAGTCACGTGATCAGTGCATGATCAGTCACGTGATCAGTGCATGATCAGCCACGTGATCAGTGCATGATCAGTCACGTGATCAGTGTATGATCAGCCACGTGATCAGTGCATGGCAGTCATGTGATCAGTGCATGATATAGACGTGATCAGTGCATGATCAGTCACGTGATCAGTGCATGATCAGCCACGTGATCAGTGCATGATCAGTCACGTGATCAGTGCATGATCAGTCACGTGACCAGTACATGGTAGCTACATGATCATTGCATGATCAGCCACGTGATAGTGCATGATAGCCACGTGATCAGTGCATGATCAGTCACGTGATCAGTGCATGATCAGTCATGTGATCAGTGCATGATAGCTGCGTGATCATGGCATGATCAGCCACGTGATCAGTGCATGATAGCCACGTGATCAGTGCATGATCAGTCACGTGATCAGTGCATGATCAGTCACGTGATCAGTGCATGATCAGCCACGTGATCAGTGCATGATCAGTCACGTGATCAGTGCATGATCAGCCACGTGATCAGTGCATGATCAGTCACGTGATCAGTGCATGATCAGCCACGTGATCAGTGCATGATAGCCACGTGATCAGTGCATGATCAGTCACGTGATCAGTGCATGATCAGTTACGTGATCAGTGCATGATCAGCCACGTGATCAGTGCATGATCAGCCACGTGATCAGTGCATGATCAGTCGTGATCAGTGCATGATCAGTCACGTGACCAGTGCATGATAGCTACGTGATCATTGCATGATCAGCCACGTGATCAGTGCATGATAGCCACGTGATCAGTGCATGATAGCCACGTGATCAGTGCATGATCAGTCATGTGATACGTGTGTGATCAGCCACGTGATCAGTGCATGATATCCACGTGATCAGTGCATGACAGCCACGTGATCAGTGCATGATAGCCACGTGATCAGTGCATGATCAGTCACGTGATACATGTGTGATCAGCCACGTGATCAGTGCATGATGAGCCACGTGATCAGTGCATGATCAATTACGTGATCAGTGCATGATCAGTCACGTGACCAGTACATGGTTGCTACGTGATCGTTGCATGATCAGCCACGTGAGCAGTGCATGATAGCCACGTGATCAGTGCATGATCAGTCACGTGATCAGTACATGATCAGTCACGTGAACAGTGCATGATCATTTACGTGATCTGTGCATGATCAGTCACGTGACCAGTATATGGTAGCTACGTGATCATTCCATGACGAGCCACGTGAGCAGTGCATGATAGCCACGTGATGTGTGCATGAGTTACGTGAGCAGAGTATGATCAGCCACGTGATCAGTGCATGAGTGCCACGTGATCAGTGCATGATATGTCACGTGACAGGTGTGTGATCAGCCACGTGAACAGTGCATGTTCAGCCACGTGATCAGTGCATGATAGCCACGTGATCAGTGCATGATCAGTTACGTGATCAGTGTATGATCAGCCACGTGATCAGTGCATGATCAGACACGTGATCAGTGTATGATCAGCCACGTGATCAGTGCATGCTCAGTCACGTGATCAGGGCCTGCTGAGCTGCGTGATTACTGTCTGCTCATCTGCTTGACAATTGCCAGCTGAGCTGCACGATTCCTGCCTGTCATCTGCTTGACAATTGCCAGCTGTGCTGCGTAATTCCTGCCTGCTCAGCTGCTTGATTATTGCCAGCTGAGCAGCATGATTCCTCACCTGAGTTCCATGATTATTGCCTGCTGACTGTTTGATTCGTGCCTACTCAGCTCTTTGTTTATTGCCTCCAGAGGCACATGATCAGTGTATGATAGCAAACATGATCAGCGCATGATCAGTCACATGATCAGCGCCATTAAGTCACGTGATCACTACATGATAGTCATGTGATCAGTCCATGCTCAGTCACGGTATCAGTGCATGATCAGCCACGTGATCAGTGCATGATCTGTCACATGATTAGTGTATGATCATCCACGTGATCAGTGCATGGGCAGTCATGTGATCAGTGCATGATATAGACGTGATCAGTGCATGATCAGTCACGTGATCAGTGCATGATAGCCACGTGATCAGTGCATGATCAGTCACCTGATGGGTGTATGATCATTCACGTGACCATGTAGCATACTGCATGATCAGCCACGTGAGTAGTGCATGATAGCCACGTGATCAGTGCATGATCAGTCACGTGATCAGTGCATGATCAGTCATGTGACCAGTACATGGTAGCTGCGTGATCATGGCATGATCAGCCACGTGAGCAGTGCATGATAGCCACGTGATCAGTGCATGATCAGTCACGTGATCAGTGCATGATCAGTCACGTGATCAGTGCATGATCAGCCACGTGATCAGTGCATGATCAGTCACGTGATCAGTGCATGATCAGCCACGTGATCAGTGCATGATCAGTCACGTGATCAGTGCATGATCAGCCACGTGATCAGTGCATGATAGCCACGTGATCAGTGCATGATCAGTTACGTGATCAGTGCATGATCAGCCACGTGATCAGTGCATGTCAGACACGTGATCAGTGCATGATCAGCCACGTGATCAGTGCATGATAGCCACGTGATCAGTGCATGATCATCACGTGATCAGTGTATGATCAGCCACGTGAACAGTGCATGCTCAGTCACGTGATCAGGGCCTGCTGAGCTGCGTGATTACTGTCTGCTCATCTGCTTGACAATTGCCAGCTGAGCTGCACGATTCCTGCCTGATCAGCTGCTTGATTATTGCCAGCTGAGCAGCATGATTCCTCACACCAGTGTTCCATGATTATTGCCTGCTGACTGTTTGATTCGTGCCTACTCAGCTCTTTGTTTATTGCCTCCAGAGGCACATGATCAGTGTATGATAGCAAACATGATCAGCATGCAGTCACATGATCAGTCACATGATCAGTGCCATTAAGTCACGTGATCAGTGCATGATAGTCATGTGATCAGTCCATGCTCAGTCACGTATCAGTGCATGATCAGCCACGTGATCAGTGCATGATCAGTCACGTGATCAGTGTATGATCATCCACGTGATCAGTGCATGGGCAGTCATGTGATCAGTGCATGATATAGACGTGATCAGTGCATGATCAGTCACGTGATCAGTGCATGATAGCCACGTGATCAGTGCATGATCAGTCACTGATGGGTGTATGATCATTCACGTGACCTGTACATGGTAGCTACATGATCATTGCATGATCAGCCACGTGAGTAGTGCATGATAGCCACGTGATCAGTGCATGATCAGTCACGTGATCAGTGCATGATCAGTCATGTGATCAGTACATGGTAGCTGCGTGATCATGCATGATCAGCCACGTGATCAGTGCATGATAGCCACGTGATCAGTGCATGATCAGTCACGTGATCAGTGCATGATCAGTCACGTGATCAGTGCATGATCAGCCACGTGATCAGTGCATGATCAGTCACGTGATCAGTGTATGATCATCCACGTGATCAGTGCATGCAGTCATGTGATCAGTGCATGATATAGACGTGATCAGTGCATGATCAGTCACGTGATCAGTGCATGATAGCCACGTGATCAGTGCATGATCAGTCACGTGATCAGTGCATGATCATTCACGTGACCAGTACATGGTAGCTACGTGATCAGTGCATGATCAGCCACGTGATAGTGCATGATAGCCACGTGATCAGTGCATGATCAGTCACGTGATCAGTGCATGATCAGTCACGTGACCAGTGCATGGTAGCTGCGTGATCATGCATGATCAGCCACGTGATCAGTGCATGATAGCCACGTGATCAGTGCATGATCAGTCACGTGATCAGTGCATGATCAGTCACGTGATCAGTGCATGATCAGCCACGTGATCAGTGCATGATCAGTCACGTGATCAGTGCATGATCAGCCACGTGATCAGTGCATGATCAGTCACGTGATCAGTGCATGATCAGCCACGTGATCAGTGCATGATAGCCACGTGATCAGTGCATGATCAGTCACGTGATCAGTGCATGATCAGTCACGTGATCAGTGCATGATCAGCCACGTGATCAGTGCATGATCAGCCACGTGATCAGTGCATGATCATTCGTGATCAGTGCATGATCAGTCACGTGACCAGTACATGGTAGCTACGTGATCATTGCATGATCAGCCACGTGATCAGTGCATGATAGCCACGTGATCAGTGCATGATAGCCACGTGATCAGTGCATGATCAGTCACGTGATCGTGTGTGATCAGCCACGTGATCAGTGCATGATATCCACGTGATCAGTGCATGACAGCCACGTGATCAGTGCATGATAGCCACGTGATCAGTGCATGATCAGTCACGTGATCATGTGTGATCAGCCACGTGATCAGTGCATGATGAGCCACGTGATCAGTGCATGATCAATTACGTGATCAGTGCATGATCAGTCACGTGACCAGTACATGGTTGCTACGTGATCATTGCATGATCAGCCACGTGAGCAGTGCATGATAGCCACGTGATCAGTGCATGATCAGTCACGTGATCAGTGCATGATCAGTCACGTGATCAGTGCATGATCATTACGTGATCAGTGCATGATCAGTCACGTGACCAGTATATGGTTGCTACGTGATCATTGCATGACAGCCACGTGATCAGTGCATGATAGCCACGTGATCAGTGCATGAGTTACGTGATCAGTGTATGATCAGCCACGTGATCAGTGCATGATGCCACGTGATCAGTGCATGATCAGTCACGTGATCAGTGCATGATCAGCCACGTGATCAGTGCATGATCAGCCACGTGATCAGTGCATGATATCCACGTGATCAGTGCATGATCATCACGTGATCAGTGTATGATCAGCCACGTGATCAGTGCATGCTCAGTCACGTGATCAGGGCCTGCTGAGCTGCGTGATTACTGTCTGCTCATCTGCTTGACAATTGCCAGCTGAGCTGCACGATTCCTGCCTGATCAGCTGCTTGATTATTGCCAGCTGAGCAGCATGATTCCTCACACCTGTGTTCCATGATTATTGCCTGCTGACTGTTTGATTCGTGCCTACTCAGCTCTTTGTTTATTGCCTCCAGAGGCACATGATCAGTGTATGATAGCAAACATGATCAGCGCATGATCAGTCACATGATCAGTCACATGATCAGCCATTAAGTCACGTGATCACTACATGATAGTCATGTGATCAGTCCATGCTCAGTCACGGTATCAGTGCATGATCAGCCACGTGATCAGTGCATGATCTGTCACAAGATCAGTGTATGATCATCCACGTGATCAGTGCATGCAGTCATGTGATCAGTGCATGATATAGACGTGATCAGTGCATGATCAGTCACGTGATCAGTGCATGATAGCCACGTGATCAGTGCATGATCAGTCACCTGATGGGTGTATGATCATTCACGTGACCTGTACATGGTAGCTACATGATCATTGCATGATCAGCCACGTGAGTAGTGCATGATAGCCACGTGATCAGTGCATGATCAGTCACGTGATCAGTGCATGATCAGTCATGTGACCAGTACATGGTAGCTGCGTGATCATGGCATGATCAGCCACGTGAGCAGTGCATGATAGCCACGTGATCAGTGCATGATCAGTCACGTGATCAGTGCATGATCAGTCACGTGATCAGTGCATGATCAGCCACGTGATCAGTGCATGATCAGTCACGTGATCAGTGCATGATCAGCCACGTGATCAGTGCATGATCAGCACGTGATCAGTGCATGATCAGCCACGTGATCAGTGCATGATAGCCACGTGATCAGTGCATGATCAGTCACGTGATCAGTGCATGATCAGTCACGTGATCAGTGCATGATCAGCCACGTGATCAGTGCATGATCAGCCACGTGATCAGTGCATGATCAATTACGTGATCAGTGCATGATCAGTCACGTGATCAGTACATGATAGCCACGTGATCATTGCATGATCAGCCACGTGATCAGTGCATGATAGCCACGTGATCAGTGCATGATAGCCACGTGATCAGTGCATGATCAGTCATGTGATACGTGTGTGATCAGCCACGTGATCAGTGCATGATATCCACGTGATCAGTGCATGACAGCCACGTGATCAGTGCATGAGAGCCACGTGATCAGTGCATGATCAGTCACGTGATACATGTGTGATCAGCCACGTGATCAGTGCATGATGAGCCACGTGATCAGTGCAGGATCAATTACGTGATCAGTGCATGATCAGTCACGTGACCAGTACATGGTTGCTACGTGATCATTGCATGATCAGCCACGTGAGCAGTGCATGATAGCCACGTGATCAGTGCATGATCAGTCACGTGATCAGTACATGATCAGTCACGTGAACAGTGCATGATCATTTACGTGATCTGTGCATGATCAGTCACGTGACCAGTATATGGTTGCTACGTGATCATTCCATGACGAGCCACGTGAGCAGTGCATGATAGCCACGTGATGTGTGCATGAGTTACGTGAGCAGAGTATGATCAGCCACGTGATCAGTGCATGAGTGCCACGTGATCAGTGCATGATATGTCACGTGACAGGTGTGTGATCAGCCACGTGAACAGTGCATGTTCAGCCACGTGATCAGTGCATGATAGCCACGTGATCAGTGCATGATCAGTTACGTGAGCAGTGTATGATCAGCCACGTGATCAGTGCATGGTCAGACACGTGAACAGTGTATGATCAGCCACGTGATCAGTGCATGATATCCAAGTGATCAGTGCATGATCATCACGTGATCAGTGTATGATCAGCCACGTGAACAGTGCATGCTCAGTCACGTGATCTGGGCCTGCTGAGCTGCGTGATTACTGTCTGCTCATCTGCTTGACAATTGCCAGCTGAGCTGCACGATTCCTGCCTGTCATCTGCTTGACAATTGCCAGCTGTGCTGCGTAATTCCTGCCTGCTCAGCTGCTTGATTATTGCCAGCTGAGCAGCATGATTCCTCACACCTGAGTTCCATGATTATTGCCTGCTGACTGTTTGATTCGTGCCTACTCAGCTCTTTGTTTATTGCCTCCAGAGGCACATGATCAGTGTATGATAGCAAACATGATCAGCGCATGATCAGTCACATGATCAGCGCCATTAAGTCACGTGATCACTACATGATAGTCATGTGATCAGTCCATGCTCAGTCACGGTATCAGTGCATGATCAGCCACGTGATCAGTGCATGATCTGTCACATGATTAGTGTATGATCATCCACGTGATCAGTGCATGGGCAGTCATGTGATCAGTGCATGATATAGACGTGATCAGTGCATGATCAGTCTCGTGATCAGTGCATGATAGCCACGTGATCAGTGCATGATCAGTCACCTGATGGGTGTATGATCATTCACGTGACCTGTACATGGTAGCTACATGATCAGCCACGTGAGTAGTGCATGATAGCCACGTGATCAGTGCATGATCAGTCACGTGATCAGTGCATGATCAGTCATGTGACAGTACATGGTAGCTGCGTGATCATGGCATGATCAGCCACGTGAGCAGTGCATGATAGCCACGTGATCAGTGCATGATCAGTCACGTGATCAGTGCATGATCAGTCACGTGATCAGTGCATGATCAGCCACGTGATCAGTGCATGATCAGTCACGTGATCAGTGCATGATCAGCCACGTGATCAGTGCATGATCAGCACGTGATCAGTGCATGATCAGCCACGTGATCAGTGCATGATAGCCACGTGATCAGTGCATGATCAGTCACGTGATCAGTGCATGATCAGTTGTGATCAGTGTATGATCAGCCACGTGATCAGTGCATGATCAGCCACGTGATCAGTGCATGATCATTACGTGATCAGTGCATGATCAGTCACGTGATCAGTGCATGGTAGCTACGTGATCATTGCATGATCAGCCACGTGATCAGTGCATGATAGCCACGTGATCAGTGCATGATAGCCACGTGATCAGTGCATGATCAGTCATGTGATACGTGTGTGATCAGCCACGTGATCAGTGCATGATATCCACGTGATCAGTGCATGACAGCCACGTGATCAGTGCATGAGCCACGTGATCAGTGCATGATCAGTCACGTGATACATGTGTGATCAGCCACGTGATCAGTGCATGATGAGCCACGTGATCAGTGCAGGATCAATTACGTGATCAGTGCATGATCAGTCACGTGACCAGTACATGGTTGCTACGTGATCGTTGCATGATCAGCCACGTGAGCAGAGCATGATAGCCACGTGATCAGTGCATGATCAGTCACGTGATCAGTACATGATCAGTCACGTGAACAGTGCATGATCATTTACGTGATCTGTGCATGATCAGTCACGTGACCAGTATATGGTTGCTACGTGATCATTCCATGACGAGCCACGTGAGCAGTGCATGATAGCCACGTGATGTGTGCATGAGTTACGTGAGCAGAGTATGATCAGCCACGTGATCAGTGCATGAGTGCCACGTGATCAGTGCATGATATGTCACGTGACAGGTGTGTGATCAGCCACGTGAACAGTGCATGTTCAGCCACGTGATCAGTGCATGATAGCCACGTGATCAGTGCATGATCAGTTACGTGAGCAGTGTATGATCAGCCACGTGATCAGTGCATGGTCAGACACGTGAACAGTGTATGATCAGCCACGTGATCAGTGCATGATATCCAAGTGATCAGTGCATGATCATCACGTGATCAGTGTATGATCAGCCACGTGAACAGTGCATGCTCAGTCACGTGATCTGGGCCTGCTGAGCTGCGTGATTACTGTCTGCTCATCTGCTTGACAATTGCCAGCTGAGCTGCACGATTCCTGCCTGTCATCTGCTTGACAATTGCCAGCTGTGCTGCGTAATTCCTGCCTGCTCAGCTGCTTGATTATTGCCAGCTGAGCAGCATGATTCCTCACACCTGAGTTCCATGATTATTGCCTGCTGACTGTTTGATTCGTGCCTACTCAGCTCTTTGTTTATTGCCTCCAGAGGCACATGATCAGTGTATGATAGCAAACATGATCAGCGCATGATCAGTCACATGATCAGCGCCATTAAGTCACGTGATCACTACATGATAGTCATGTGATCAGTCCATGCTCAGTCACGGTATCAGTGCATGATCAGCCACGTGATCAGTGCATGATCTGTCACATGATTAGTGTATGATCATCCACGTGATCAGTGCATGGGCAGTCATGTGATCAGTGCATGATATAGACGTGATCAGTGCATGATCAGTCACGTGATCAGTGCATGATAGCCACGTGATCAGTGCATGATCAGTCACCTGATGGGTGTATGATCATTCACGTGACCTGTACATGGTAGCTACATGATCATTGCATGATCAGCCACGTGAGTAGTGCATGATAGCCACGTGATCAGTGCATGATCAGTCACGTGATCAGTGCATGATCAGTCATGTGACCAGTACATGGTAGCTGCGTGATCATGGCATGATCAGCCACGTGAGCAGTGCATGATAGCCACGTGATCAGTGCATGATCAGTCACGTGATCAGTGCATGATCAGTCACGTGATCAGTGCATGATAGCCACGTGATCAGTGCATGATCAGTCACGTGATCAGTGCATGATCAGTCACGTGATCAGTGCATGATAGTGCGTGATCATGCATGATCAGCCACGTGATCAGTGCATGATAGCCACGTGATCAGTGCATGATCAGTCACGTGATCAGTGCATGATCAGCCACGTGATCAGTGCATGATCAGTCACGTGATCAGTGCATGATCAGCCACGTGATCAGTGCATGATCAGTCACGTGATCAGTGCATGATAGACGTGATCAGTGCATGATCAGTCACGTGATCAGTGCATGATAGCCACGTGATCAGTGCATGATCAGTCACGTGATCAGTGCATGATCAGTCACGTGATCAGTGCATGATAGCTGCGTGATCATGCATGATCAGCCACGTGATCAGTGCATGATAGCCACGTGATCAGTGCATGATAGTCACGTGATCAGTGCATGATCAGTCACGTGATCAGTGCATGATAGCCACGTGATCAGTGCATGATCAGTCACGTGATCAGTGCATGATCAGTCACGTGATCAGTGCATGTAGCTACGTGATCAGTGCATGATCAGCCACGTGATCAGTGCATGATAGCCACGTGATCAGTGCATGATCAGTCACGTGATCAGTGCATGATCAGTCACGTGATCAGTGCATGATAGCTGCGTGATCATGCATGATCAGCCACGTGATCAGTGCATGATAGCCACGTGATCAGTGCATGATCAGTCACGTGATCAGTGCATGATCAGTCACGTGATCAGTGCATGATGAGCCACGTGATCAGTGCATGATCAATTACGTGATCAGTGCATGATCAGTCACGTGACCAGTACATGGTTGCTACGTGATCATTGCATGATCAGCCACGTGAGCAGTGCATGATAGCCACGTGATCAGTGCATGATCAGTCACGTGATCAGTACATGATCAGTCACGTGAACAGTGCATGATCATTTACGTGATCAGTGCATGATCAGTCACGTGACCAGTATATGGTTGCTACGTGATCATTCCATGACGAGCCACGTGAGCAGTGCATGATAGCCACGTGATGTGTGCATGAGTTACGTGAGCAGAGTATGATCAGCCACGTGATCAGTGCATGAGTGCCACGTGATCAGTGCATGATATGTCACGTGACAGGTGTGTGATCAGCCACGTGAACAGTGCATGTTCAGCCACGTGATCAGTGCATGATAGCCACGTGATCAGTGCATGATCAGTTACGTGAGCAGTGTATGATCAGCCACGTGATCAGTGCATGGTCAGACACGTGAACAGTGTATGATCAGCCACGTGATCAGTGCATGATATCCAAGTGATCAGTGCATGATCATCACGTGATCAGTGTATGATCAGCCACGTGAACAGTGCATGCTCAGTCACGTGATCAGGGCCTGCTGAGCTGCGTGATTACTGTCTGCTCATCTGCTTGACAATTGCCAGCTGAGCTGCACGATTCCTGCCTGTCATCTGCTTGACAATTGCCAGCTGTGCTGCGTAATTCCTGCCTGCTCAGCTGCTTGATTATTGCCAGCTGAGCAGCATGATTCCTCACACCTGAGTTCCATGATTATTGCCTGCTGACTGTTTGATTCGTGCCTACTCAGCTCTTTGTTTATTGCCTCCAGAGGCACATGATCAGTGTATGATAGCAAACATGATCAGCGCATGATCAGTCACATGATCAGCGCCATTAAGTCACGTGATCACTACATGATAGTCATGTGATCAGTCCATGCTCAGTCACGGTATCAGTGCATGATCAGCCACGTGATCAGTGCATGATCTGTCACATGATTAGTGTATGATCATCCACGTGATCAGTGCATGGGCAGTCATGTGATCAGTGCATGATATAGACGTGATCAGTGCATGATCAGTCACGTGATCAGTGCATGATAGCCACGTGATCAGTGCATGATCAGTCACCTGATGGGTGTATGATCATTCACGTGACCTGTACATGGTAGCTACATGATCAGCCACGTGAGTAGTGCATGATAGCCACGTGATCAGTGCATGATCAGTCACGTGATCAGTGCATGATCAGTCATGTGACCAGTACATGGTAGCTGCGTGATCATGGCATGATCAGCCACGTGATCAGTGCATGATAGCCACGTGATCAGTGCATGATCAGTCACGTGATCAGTGCATGATCAGTCACGTGATCAGTGCATGATCAGCCACGTGATCAGTGCATGATCAGTCACGTGATCAGTGCATGATCAGCCACGTGATCAGTGCATGATCAGTCACGTGATCAGTGTATGATCAGCCAAGTGATCAGTGCATGATAGCCACGTGATCAGTGCATGATCAGTCACGTGATCAGTGCATGATCAGTTACGTGATCAGTGCATGATCAGCCACGTGATCAGTGCATGATCAGCCACGTGATCAGTGCATGATCAATTACGTGATCAGTGCATGATCAGTCACGTGACCAGTACATGTAGCTACGTGATCATTGCATGATCAGCCACGTGATCAGTGCATGATAGCCACGTGATCAGTGCATGATAGCCACGTGATCAGTGCATGATCAGTCATGTGATACGTGTGTGATCAGCCACGTGATCAGTGCATGATATCCACGTGATCAGTGCATGACAGCCACGTGATCAGTGCATGATAGCCACGTGATCAGTGCATGATCAGTCACGTGATACATGTGTGATCAGCCACGTGATCAGTGCATGATGAGCCACGTGATCAGTGCAGGATCAATTACGTGATCAGTGCATGATCAGTCACGTGACCAGTACATGGTTGCTACGTGATCGTTGCATGATCAGCCACGTGAGCAGAGCATGATAGCCACGTGATCAGTGCATGATCAGTCACGTGATCAGTACATGATCAGTCACGTGAACAGTGCATGATCATTTACGTGATCTGTGCATGATCAGTCACGTGACCAGTATATGGTAGCTACGTGATCATTCCATGACGAGCCACGTGAGCAGTGCATGATAGCCACGTGATGTGTGCATGAGTTACGTGAGCAGAGTATGATCAGCCACGTGATCAGTGCATGAGTGCCACGTGATCAGTGCATGATATGTCACGTGACAGGTGTGTGATCAGCCACGTGAACAGTGCATGTTCAGCCACGTGATCAGTGCATGATAGCCACGTGATCAGTGCATGATCAGTTACGTGAGCAGTGTATGATCAGCCACGTGATCAGTGCATGGTCAGACACGTGAACAGTGTATGATCAGCCACGTGATCAGTGCATGATATCCAAGTGATCAGTGCATGATCATCACGTGATCAGTGTATGATCAGCCACGTGAACAGTGCATGCTCAGTCACGTGATCTGGGCCTGCTGAGCTGCGTGATTACTGTCTGCTCATCTGCTTGACAATTGCCAGCTGAGCTGCACGATTCCTGCCTGTCATCTGCTTGACAATTGCCAGCTGTGCTGCGTAATTCCTGCCTGCTCAGCTGCTTGATTATTGCCAGCTGAGCAGCATGATTCCTCACACCTGAGTTCCATGATTATTGCCTGCTGACTGTTTGATTCGTGCCTACTCAGCTCTTTGTTTATTGCCTCCAGAGGCACATGATCAGTGTATGATAGCAAACATGATCAGCGCATGATCAGTCACATGATCAGCGCCATTAAGTCACGTGATCACTACATGATAGTCATGTGATCAGTCCATGCTCAGTCACGGTATCAGTGCATGATCAGCCACGTGATCAGTGCATGATCTGTCACATGATTAGTGTATGATCATCCACGTGATCAGTGCATGGGCAGTCATGTGATCAGTGCATGATATAGACGTGATCAGTGCATGATCAGTCTCGTGATCAGTGCATGATAGCCACGTGATCAGTGCATGATCAGTCACCTGATGGGTGTATGATCATTCACGTGACCTGTACATGGTAGCTACATGATCATTGCATGATCAGCCACGTGAGTAGTGCATGATAGCCACGTGATCACTGCATGATCAGTCACGTGATCAGTGCATGATCAGTCATGTGACCAGTACATGGTAGCTGCGTGATCATGGCATGATCAGCCACGTGAGCAGTGCATGATAGCCACGTGATCAGTGCATGATCAGTCACGTGATCAGTGCATGATCAGTCACGTGATCAGTGCATGATCAGCCACGTGATCAGTGCATGATCAGTCACGTGATCAGTGCATGATCAGCCACGTGATCAGTGCATGATCAGTCACGTGATCAGTGCATGATCAGCCGTGATCAGTGCATGATCAGTCACGTGATCAGTGCATGATCAGCCACGTGATCAGTGCATGATCAGTCACGTGATCAGTGCATGATCAGTCACGTGATCAGTGCATGTAGCTACGTGATCATGCATGATCAGCCACGTGATCAGTGCATGATAGCCACGTGATCAGTGCATGATCAGTCACGTGATCAGTGCATGATCAGTCACGTGATCAGTGCATGATCAGTCACGTGATCAGTGCATGATAGCTGCGTGATCATGCATGATCAGCCACGTGATCAGTGCATGATAGCCACGTGATCAGTGCATGATAGCCACGTGATCAGTGCATGATCAGTCACGTGATCAGTGCATGATCAGCCACGTGATCAGTGCATGATCAGTCACGTGATCAGTGCATGATCATCCACGTGATCAGTGCATGATCAGTCACGTGATCAGTGCATGATAGACGTGATCAGTGCATGATCAGTCACGTGATCAGTGCATGATAGCCACGTGATCAGTGCATGATCAGTCACGTGATCAGTGCATGATCAGTCACGTGACCAGTACATGGTAGCTGCGTGATCATGCATGATCAGCCACGTGATCAGTGCATGATAGCCACGTGATCAGTGCATGATCAGTCACGTGATCAGTGCATGATCAGTCACGTGATCAGTGCATGATCAGCCACGTGATCAGTGCATGATCAGTCACGTGATCAGTGCATGATCAGTCACGTGATCAGTGCATGATCAGTCACGTGATCAGTGCATGATCAGCCACGTGATCAGTGCATGATCAGTCACGTGATCAGTGCATGATCAGCCACGTGATCAGTGCATGATAGCCACGTGATCAGTGCATGATCAGTCACGTGATCAGTGCATGATCAGTCATGTGATCAGTGCATGATCAGCCACGTGATCAGTGCATGATCAGCCACGTGATCAGTGCATGATCAGTGCGTGATCAGTGCATGATCAGTCACGTGATCAGTACATGGTAGCTACGTGATCATTGCATGATCAGCCACGTGATCAGTGCATGATAGCCACGTGATCAGTGCATGATAGCCACGTGATCAGTGCATGATCAGTCATGTGATCGTGTGTGATCAGCCACGTGATCAGTGCATGATATCCACGTGATCAGTGCATGACAGCCACGTGATCAGTGCATGATAGCCACGTGATCAGTGCATGATCAGTCACGTGATACATGTGTGATCAGCCACGTGATCAGTGCATGATGAGCCACGTGATCAGTGCAGGATCAATTACGTGATCAGTGCATGATCAGTCACGTGACCAGTACATGGTTGCTACGTGATCGTTGCATGATCAGCCACGTGAGCAGAGCATGATAGCCACGTGATCAGTGCATGATCAGTCACGTGATCAGTACATGATCAGTCACGTGAACAGTGCATGATCATTTACGTGATCTGTGCATGATCAGTCACGTGACCAGTATATGGTAGCTACGTGATCATTCCATGACGAGCCACGTGAGCAGTGCATGATAGCCACGTGATGTGTGCATGAGTTACGTGAGCAGAGTATGATCAGCCACGTGATCAGTGCATGAGTGCCACGTGATCAGTGCATGATATGTCACGTGACAGGTGTGTGATCAGCCACGTGAACAGTGCATGTTCAGCCACGTGATCAGTGCATGATAGCCACGTGATCAGTGCATGATCAGTTACGTGAGCAGTGTATGATCAGCCACGTGATCAGTGCATGGTCAGACACGTGAACAGTGTATGATCAGCCACGTGATCAGTGCATGATATCCAAGTGATCAGTGCATGATCATCACGTGATCAGTGTATGATCAGCCACGTGAACAGTGCATGCTCAGTCACGTGATCTGGGCCTGCTGAGCTGCGTGATTACTGTCTGCTCATCTGCTTGACAATTGCCAGCTGAGCTGCACGATTCCTGCCTGTCATCTGCTTGACAATTGCCAGCTGTGCTGCGTAATTCCTGCCTGCTCAGCTGCTTGATTATTGCCAGCTGAGCAGCATGATTCCTCACACCTGAGTTCCATGATTATTGCCTGCTGACTGTTTGATTCGTGCCTACTCAGCTCTTTGTTTATTGCCTCCAGAGGCACATGATCAGTGTATGATAGCAAACATGATCAGCGCATGATCAGTCACATGATCAGCGCCATTAAGTCACGTGATCACTACATGATAGTCATGTGATCAGTCCATGCTCAGTCACGGTATCAGTGCATGATCAGCCACGTGATCAGTGCATGATCTGTCACATGATTAGTGTATGATCATCCACGTGATCAGTGCATGGGCAGTCATGTGATCAGTGCATGATATAGACGTGATCAGTGCATGATCAGTCGTGATCAGTGCATGATAGCCACGTGATCAGTGCATGATCAGTCACCTGATGGGTGTATGATCATTCACGTGACCTGTACATGGTAGCTACATGATCATTGCATGATCAGCCACGTGAGTAGTGCATGATAGCCACGTGATCACTGCATGATCAGTCACGTGATCAGTGCATGATCAGTCATGTGACCAGTACATGGTAGCTGCGTGATCATGGCATGATCAGCCACGTGAGCAGTGCATGATAGCCACGTGATCAGTGCATGATCAGACACGTGATCAGTGCATGATCAGTCACGTGATCAGTGCATGATCAGTCACGTGATCAGTGCATGATCAGTCACGTGATCAGTGCATGATCAGCCACGTGATCAGTGCATGATCAGCCACGTGATCAGTGCATGATCAGTCGTGATCAGTGCATGATCAGTCACGTGATCAGTGCATGATAGCCGTGATCAGTGCATGATCAGCCACGTGATCAGTGCATGATAGCCACGTGATCAGTGCATGATCAGTCACGTGATCAGTGCATGATCAGCCACGTGATCAGTGCATGATCAGCCACGTGATCAGTGCATGATCAGCCACGTGATCAGTGCATGATAGCCACGTGATCAGTGCATGATCAGTCACGTGATCAGTGTGATCAGCCACGTGATCAGTGCATGATCAGCCACGTGATCAGTGCATGATCAGCCACGTGATCAGTGCATGATCAGTCACGTGATCAGTGCATGATCAGTCACGTGATCAGTGCATGATAGCCACGTGATCAGTGCATGATCAGCCACGTGATCAGTGCATGATAGCCACGTGATCAGTGCATGATCAGTCACGTGATCAGTGCATGATCAGTCACGTGATCAGTGCATGATCAGCCACGTGATCAGTGCATGATCAGTCACGTGATCAGTGCATGATCAGCCACGTGATCAGTGCATGATCAGTCACGTGATCAGTGCATGATATAGCGTGATCAGTGCATGATCAGTCACGTGATCAGTGCATGATAGCCACGTGATCAGTGCATGATCAGTCACGTGATCAGTGCATGATCAGTCACGTGACCAGTACATGGTAGCTACATGATCATTGCATGATCAGCCACGTGATCAGTGCATGATAGCCACGTGATCAGTGCATGATCAGTCACGTGATCAGTGCATGATCAGTCACGTGATCAGTGCATGATAGCTGCGTGATCATGCATGATCAGCCACGTGATCAGTGCATGATAGCCACGTGATCAGTGCATGATCAGTCACGTGATCAGTGCATGATCAGTCACGTGATCAGTGCATGATCAGCCACGTGATCAGTGCATGATCAGCCACGTGATCAGTGCATGATCAGCCACGTGATCAGTGCATGATAGCCACGTGATCAGTGCATGATCAGTCACGTGATCAGTGCATGATCAGTCACGTGATCAGTGCATGATCAGCCACGTGATCAGTGCATGATCAGCCACGTGATCAGTGCATGATCAGTCACGTGATCAGTGCATGATCAGTCACGTGATCAGTGCATGATAGCCACGTGATCAGTGCATGATCAGCCACGTGATCAGTGCATGATAGCCACGTGATCAGTGCATGATCAGTCACGTGATCGTGTGTGATCAGCCACGTGATCAGTGCATGATATCCACGTGATCAGTGCATGATCAGCCACGTGATCAGTGCATGATAGCCACGTGATCAGTGCATGATCAGTCACGTGATCAGTGTGATCAGCCACGTGATCAGTGCATGATCAGCCACGTGATCAGTGCATGATCAGCCACGTGATCAGTGCATGATCAGTCACGTGATCAGTGCATGATCAGTCACGTGATCAGTGCATGATAGCTGCGTGATCATGCATGATCAGCCACGTGATCAGTGCATGATAGCCACGTGATCAGTGCATGATCAGTCACGTGATCAGTGCATGATCAGTCACGTGATCAGTGCATGATCAGCCACGTGATCAGTGCATGATCAGTCACGTGATCAGTGCATGATCATCACGTGATCAGTGCATGATCAGTCACGTGATCAGTGCATGATATAGACGTGATCAGTGCATGATCAGTCACGTGATCAGTGCATGATAGCCACGTGATCAGTGCATGATCAGTCACGTGATCAGTATGATCAGTCACGTGACCAGTACATGGTAGCTACATGATCATTGCATGATCAGCCACGTGATAGTGCATGATAGCCACGTGATCAGTGCATGATCAGTCACGTGATCAGTGCATGATCAGTCATGTGATCAGTGCATGTAGCTGCGTGATCATGGCATGATCAGCCACGTGATCAGTGCATGATAGCCACGTGATCAGTGCATGATCAGTCACGTGATCAGTGCATGATCAGTCACGTGATCAGTGCATGATCAGCCACGTGATCAGTGCATGATCAGTCACGTGATCAGTGCATGATCAGCCACGTGATCAGTGCATGATCAGTCACGTGATCAGTGCATGATCAGCCACGTGATCAGTGCATGATAGCCACGTGATCAGTGCATGATCAGTCACGTGATCAGTGCATGATCAGTCATGTGATCAGTGCATGATCAGCCACGTGATCAGTGCATGATCAGCCACGTGATCAGTGCATGATCAATTACGTGATCAGTGCATGATCAGTCACGTGCAGTACATGGTAGCTACGTGATCAGTGCATGATCAGCCACGTGATCAGTGCATGATAGCCACGTGATCAGTGCATGATAGCCACGTGATCAGTGCATGATCAGTCATGTGATACGTGTGTGATCAGCCACGTGATCAGTGCATGATATCCACGTGATCAGTGCATGACAGCCACGTGATCAGTGCATGATAGCCACGTGATCAGTGCATGATCAGTCACGTGATACATGTGTGATCAGCCACGTGATCAGTGCATGATGAGCCACGTGATCAGTGCAGGATCAATTACGTGATCAGTGCATGATCAGTCACGTGACCAGTACATGGTTGCTACGTGATCGTTGCATGATCAGCCACGTGAGCAGAGCATGATAGCCACGTGATCAGTGCATGATCAGTCACGTGATCAGTACATGATCAGTCACGTGAACAGTGCATGATCATTTACGTGATCTGTGCATGATCAGTCACGTGACCAGTATATGGTTGCTACGTGATCATTCCATGACGAGCCACGTGAGCAGTGCATGATAGCCACGTGATGTGTGCATGAGTTACGTGAGCAGAGTATGATCAGCCACGTGATCAGTGCATGAGTGCCACGTGATCAGTGCATGATATGTCACGTGACAGGTGTGTGATCAGCCACGTGAACAGTGCATGTTCAGCCACGTGATCAGTGCATGATAGCCACGTGATCAGTGCATGATCAGTTACGTGAGCAGTGTATGATCAGCCACGTGATCAGTGCATGGTCAGACACGTGAACAGTGTATGATCAGCCACGTGATCAGTGCATGATATCCAAGTGATCAGTGCATGATCATCACGTGATCAGTGTATGATCAGCCACGTGAACAGTGCATGCTCAGTCACGTGATCTGGGCCTGCTGAGCTGCGTGATTACTGTCTGCTCATCTGCTTGACAATTGCCAGCTGAGCTGCACGATTCCTGCCTGTCATCTGCTTGACAATTGCCAGCTGTGCTGCGTAATTCCTGCCTGCTCAGCTGCTTGATTATTGCCAGCTGAGCAGCATGATTCCTCACACCTGAGTTCCATGATTATTGCCTGCTGACTGTTTGATTCGTGCCTACTCAGCTCTTTGTTTATTGCCTCCAGAGGCACATGATCAGTGTATGATAGCAAACATGATCAGCGCATGATCAGTCACATGATCAGCGCCATTAAGTCACGTGATCACTACATGATAGTCATGTGATCAGTCCATGCTCAGTCACGGTATCAGTGCATGATCAGCCACGTGATCAGTGCATGATCTGTCACATGATTAGTGTATGATCATCCACGTGATCAGTGCATGGGCAGTCATGTGATCAGTGCATGATATAGACGTGATCAGTGCATGATCAGTCGTGATCAGTGCATGATAGCCACGTGATCAGTGCATGATCAGTCACCTGATGGGTGTATGATCATTCACGTGACCTGTACATGGTAGCTACATGATCATTGCATGATCAGCCACGTGAGTAGTGCATGATAGCCACGTGATCACTGCATGATCAGTCACGTGATCAGTGCATGATCAGTCATGTGACCAGTACATGGTAGCTGCGTGATCATGCATGATCAGCCACGTGAGCAGTGCATGATAGCCACGTGATCAGTGCATGATCAGACACGTGATCAGTGCATGATCAGTCACGTGATCAGTGCATGATCAGCCACGTGATCAGTGCATGATCAGTCACGTGATCAGTGCATGATCAGCCACGTGATCAGTGCATGATCAGTCACGTGATCAGTGCATGATATAGCCGTGATCAGTGCATGATCAGTCACGTGATCAGTGCATGATAGCCACGTGATCAGTGCATGATCAGTCACGTGATCAGTGCATGATCAGTCACGTGATCAGTGCATGATAGCTACGTGATCATGCATGATCAGCCACGTGATCAGTGCATGATAGCCACGTGATCAGTGCATGATAGTCACGTGATCAGTGCATGATCAGTCACGTGATCAGTGCATGATCAGCCACGTGATCAGTGCATGATCAGTCACGTGATCAGTGTGATCAGCCACGTGATCAGTGCATGCAGGCAGTCATGTGATCAGTGCATATAGACGTGATCAGTGCATGATCAGCCACGTGATCAGTGCATGATAGCCACGTGATCAGTGCATGATCAGTCACGTGATCAGTGCATGATCAGTCACGTGACCAGTGCATGGTAGCTCGTGATCATGCATGATCAGCCACGTGATCAGTGCATGATCAGTCACGTGATCAGTGCATGATCAGTCACGTGATCAGTGCATGATCAGTCACGTGATC
This sequence comes from Bos javanicus, assembly GCF_032452875.1. Taxonomy (NCBI): domain Eukaryota; kingdom Metazoa; phylum Chordata; class Mammalia; order Artiodactyla; family Bovidae; genus Bos; species Bos javanicus. The sequence continues at coordinate 151,952 of NW_026894128.1, read as the reverse complement.
AGTGCATGATCAGTCACGTGATCAGTGCATGATCAGTCACGTGATCAGTGCATGATCAGTCACGTGATCAGTGCATGATCAGCCACGTGATCAGTGCATGATCAGTCACGTGATCAGTGCATGATCAGCCACGTGATCAGTGCATGATAGCCACGTGATCAGTGCATGATCAGTCACGTGATCAGTGCATGATCAGTTCTGTGATCAGTGTATGATCAGCCACGTGATCAGTGCATGATCAGCCACGTGATCAGTGCATGATCAATTACGTGCTCAGTGCATGATCAGTCACGTGACCAGTACATGGTAGCTACGTGATCATTGCATGATCAGCCACGTGATCAGTGCATGATAGCCACGTGATCAGTGCATGATAGCCACGTGATCAGTGCATGATCAGTCATGTGATCGTGTGTGATCAGCCACGTGATCAGTGCATGATATCCACGTGATCAGTGCATGACAGCCACGTGATCAGTGCATGATAGCCACGTGATCAGTGCATGATCAGTCACGTGATACATGTGTGATCAGCCACGTGATCAGTGCATGATGAGCCACGTGATCAGTGCAGGATCAATTACGTGATCAGTGCATGATCAGTCACGTGACCAGTACATGGTTGCTACGTGATCGTTGCATGATCAGCCACGTGAGCAGAGCATGATAGCCACGTGATCAGTGCATGATCAGTCACGTGATCAGTACATGATCAGTCACGTGAACAGTGCATGATCATTTACGTGATCTGTGCATGATCAGTCACGTGACCAGTATATGGTAGCTACGTGATCATTCCATGACGAGCCACGTGAGCAGTGCATGATAGCCACGTGATGTGTGCATGAGTTACGTGAGCAGAGTATGATCAGCCACGTGATCAGTGCATGAGTGCCACGTGATCAGTGCATGATATGTCACGTGACAGGTGTGTGATCAGCCACGTGAACAGTGCATGTTCAGCCACGTGATCAGTGCATGATAGCCACGTGATCAGTGCATGATCAGTTACGTGAGCAGTGTATGATCAGCCACGTGATCAGTGCATGGTCAGACACGTGAACAGTGTATGATCAGCCACGTGATCAGTGCATGATATCCAAGTGATCAGTGCATGATCATCACGTGATCAGTGTATGATCAGCCACGTGAACAGTGCATGCTCAGTCACGTGATCTGGGCCTGCTGAGCTGCGTGATTACTGTCTGCTCATCTGCTTGACAATTGCCAGCTGAGCTGCACGATTCCTGCCTGTCATCTGCTTGACAATTGCCAGCTGTGCTGCGTAATTCCTGCCTGCTCAGCTGCTTGATTATTGCCAGCTGAGCAGCATGATTCCTCACACCTGAGTTCCATGATTATTGCCTGCTGACTGTTTGATTCGTGCCTACTCAGCTCTTTGTTTATTGCCTCCAGAGGCACATGATCAGTGTATGATAGCAAACATGATCAGCGCATGATCAGTCACATGATCAGCGCCATTAAGTCACGTGATCACTACATGATAGTCATGTGATCAGTCCATGCTCAGTCACGGTATCAGTGCATGATCAGCCACGTGATCAGTGCATGATCTGTCACAAGATTAGTGTATGATCATCCACGTGATCAGTGCATGGGCAGTCATGTGATCAGTGCATGATATAGACGTGATCAGTGCATGATCAGTCTCGTGATCAGTGCATGATAGCCACGTGATCAGTGCATGATCAGTCACCTGATGGGTGTATGATCATTCACGTGACCTGTACATGGTAGCTACATGATCATTGCATGATCAGCCACGTGAGTAGTGCATGATAGCCACGTGATCACTGCATGATCAGTCACGTGATCAGTGCATGATCAGTCATGTGACCAGTACATGGTAGCTGCGTGATCATGGCATGATCAGCCACGTGAGCAGTGCATGATAGCCACGTGATCAGTGCATGATCAGACACGTGATCAGTGCATGATCAGTCACGTGATCAGTGCATGATCAGCCACGTGATCAGTGCATGATCAGGCACGTGATCAGTGTATGATCAGCCACGTGATCAGTGCATGATAGCCACGTGATCAGTGCATGATCAGTCACGTGATCAGTGCATGATCAGTCACGTGATCAGTGCATGATCAGCCACGTGATCAGTGCATGATCAGCCACGTGATCAGTGCATGATCAATTACGTGATCAGTGCATGATCAGTCACGTGACCAGTACATGGTAGCTACGTGATCAGTGCATGATCAGCCACGTGATCAGTGCATGATAGCCACGTGATCAGTGCATGATCAGTCACGTGATCGTGTGTGATCAGCCACGTGATCAGTGCATGATATCCACGTGATCAGTGCATGACAGCCACGTGATCAGTGCATGAGCCACGTGATCAGTGCATGATCAGTCACGTGATCATGTGTGATCAGCCACGTGATCAGTGCATGATCAGCCACGTGATCAGTGCATGATCAGTCACGTGATCAGTGCATGATCAGTCACGTGATCAGTGCATGATCAGTCACGTGATCAGTGCATGATAGCCACGTGATCAGTGCATGATCAGCCACGTGATCAGTGCATGATCAGCCACGTGATCAGTGCATGATCAGTCACGTGATCAGTGCATGATCAGCCACGTGATCAGTGCATGATCAGTCACGTGATCAGTGTATGATCATCCACGTGATCAGTGCATGATCAGTCACGTGATCAGTGCATGATATAGCCGTGATCAGTGCATGATCAGTCACGTGATCAGTGCATGATAGCCACGTGATCAGTGCATGATCAGTCACGTGATCAGTGCATGATCATTCACGTGATCAGTGCATGATAGCTACGTGATCAGTGCATGATCAGCCACGTGATCAGTGCATGATAGCCACGTGATCAGTGCATGATCAGTCACGTGATCAGTGCATGATCAGTCACGTGATCAGTGCATGATAGCTGCGTGATCATGCATGATCAGCCACGTGATCAGTGCATGATAGCCACGTGATCAGTGCATCAGATCACGTGATCAGTGCATGATCAGTCACGTGATCAGTGCATGATCAGCCACGTGATCAGTGCATGATCAGTCACGTGATCAGTGCATGATCAGCCACGTGATCAGTGCATGATCAGTCACGTGATCAGTGCATGATCAGCCAGTGATCAGTGCATGATAGCCACGTGATCAGTGCATGATCAGTCACGTGATCAGTGCATGATCAGTGTGATCAGTGCATGATCAGCCACGTGATCAGTGCATGATCAGCCACGTGATCAGTGCATGATCAGTCACGTGATCAGTGCATGATCAGTCACGTGATCAGTACATGATAGCTCGTGATCAGTGCATGATCAGCCACGTGATCAGTGCATGATAGCCACGTGATCAGTGCATGATCAGCACGTGATCAGTGCATGATCAGTCATGTGATCAGTGTGTGATCAGCCACGTGATCAGTGCATGATATCCACGTGATCAGTGCATGATCAGCCACGTGATCAGTGCATGAGCCACGTGATCAGTGCATGATCAGTCACGTGATCAGTGTGATCAGCCACGTGATCAGTGCATGATCAGCCACGTGATCAGTGCATGATCAGTTCGTGATCAGTGCATGATCAGTCACGTGATCAGTGCATGATCAGTCACGTGATCAGTGCATGATCAGTTACGTGATCAGTGCATGATCAGCCACGTGATCAGTGCATGATCAGCCATGATCAGTGCATGATCAGTTACGTGATCAGTGCATGATCAGTCACGTGACCAGTGCATGGTAGCTACGTGATCAGTGCATGATCAGCCACGTGATCAGTGCATGATAGCCACGTGATCAGTGCATGATCAGTCACGTGATCAGTGCATGATCAGTCACGTGATCGTGTGTGATCAGCCACGTGATCAGTGCATGATATCCACGTGATCAGTGCATGATCAGCCACGTGATCAGTGCATGATAGCCACGTGATCAGTGCATGATCAATTACGTGATCAGTGCATGATCAGTCACGTGACCAGTACATGGTTGCTACGTGATCGTGCATGATCAGCCACGTGAGCAGTGCATGATAGCCACGTGATCAGTGCATGATCAGTCACGTGATCAGTACATGATCAGTCACGTGAACAGTGCATGATCATTTACGTGATCTGTGCATGATCAGTCACGTGACCAGTATATGGTAGCTACGTGATCATTCCATGACAGCCACGTGAGCAGTGCATGATAGCCACGTGATGTGTGCATGAGTTACGTGAGCAGAGTATGATCAGCCACGTGATCAGTGCATGAGTGCCACGTGATCAGTGCATGATATGTCACGTGACAGGTGTGTGATCAGCCACGTGAACAGTGCATGTTCAGCCACGTGATCAGTGCATGATAGCCACGTGATCAGTGCATGATCAGTTACGTGAGCAGTGTATGATCAGCCACGTGATCAGTGCATGGTCAGACACGTGAACAGTGTATGATCAGCCACGTGATCAGTGCATGATATCCAAGTGATCAGTGCATGATCATCACGTGATCAGTGTATGATCAGCCACGTGAACAGTGCATGCTCAGTCACGTGATCTGGGCCTGCTGAGCTGCGTGATTACTGTCTGCTCATCTGCTTGACAATTGCCAGCTGAGCTGCACGATTCCTGCCTGTCATCTGCTTGACAATTGCCAGCTGTGCTGCGTAATTCCTGCCTGCTCAGCTGCTTGATTATTGCCAGCTGAGCAGCATGATTCCTCACACCTGAGTTCCATGATTATTGCCTGCTGACTGTTTGATTCGTGCCTACTCAGCTCTTTGTTTATTGCCTCCAGAGGCACATGATCAGTGTATGATAGCAAACATGATCAGCGCATGATCAGTCACATGATCAGCGCCATTAAGTCACGTGATCACTACATGATAGTCATGTGATCAGTCCATGCTCAGTCACGGTATCAGTGCATGATCAGCCACGTGATCAGTGCATGATCTGTCACAAGATTAGTGTATGATCATCCACGTGATCAGTGCATGCAGTCATGTGATCAGTGCATGATATAGACGTGATCAGTGCATGATCAGTCTCGTGATCAGTGCATGATAGCCACGTGATCAGTGCATGATCAGTCACCTGATGGGTGTATGATCATTCACGTGACCTGTACATGGTAGCTACATGATCAGCCACGTGAGTAGTGCATGATAGCCACGTGATCAGTGCATGATCAGTCACGTGATCAGTGCATGATCAGTCATGTGACCAGTACATGGTAGCTGCGTGATCATGGCATGATCAGCCACGTGAGCAGTGCATGATAGCCACGTGATCAGTGCATGATCATCACGTGATCAGTGCATGATCAGTCACGTGATCAGTGCATGATCAGCCACGTGATCAGTGCATGATCAGTCACGTGATCAGTGCATGATCAGCCACGTGATCAGTGCATGATCAGCCACGTGATCAGTGCATGATCAGCCACGTGATCAGTGCATGATAGCCACGTGATCAGTGCATGATCAGTTACGTGATCAGTGCATGATCAGCCACGTGATCAGTGCATGGTCAGACACGTGACAGTGTATGATCAGCCACGTGATCAGTGCATGATATCCAGTGATCAGTGCATGATCATCACGTGATCAGTGTATGATCAGCCACGTGAACAGTGCATGCTCAGTCACGTGATCTGGGCCTGCTGAGCTGCGTGATTACTGTCTGCTCATCTGCTTGACAATTGCCAGCTGAGCTGCACGATTCCTGCCTGCTCAGCTGCTTGATTATGCCAGCTGAGCAGCATGATTCCTCACACCTGAGTTCCATGATTATTGCCTGCTGACTGTTTGATTCGTGCCTACTCAGCTCTTTGTTTATTGCCTCCAGAGGCACATGATCAGTGTATGATAGCAAACATGATCAGTGCATGATCAGTCACATGATCAGTCACATGATCAGCGCCATTAAGTCACGTGATCACTACATGATAGTCATGTGATCAGTCCATGCTCAGTCACGGTATCAGTGCATGATCAGCCACGTGATCAGTGCATGATCTGTCACATGATTAGTGTATGATCATCCACGTGATCAGTGCATGGGCAGTCATGTGATCAGTGCATGATATAGACGTGATCAGTGCATGATCAGTCACGTGATCAGTGCATGATAGCCACGTGATCAGTGCATGATCAGTCACCTGATGGGTGTATGATCATTCACGTGACCTGTACATGGTAGCTACATGATCATTGCATGATCAGCCACGTGAGTAGTGCATGATAGCCACGTGATCAGTGCATGATCAGTCACGTGATCAGTGCATGATCAGTCATGTGACCAGTACATGGTAGCTGCGTGATCATGGCATGATCAGCCACGTGATCAGTGCATGATAGCCACGTGATCAGTGCATGATCAGTCACGTGATCAGTGCATGATCAGTCACGTGATCAGTGCATGATCAGCCACGTGATCAGTGCATGATCAGTCACGTGATCAGTGCATGATCATCCACGTGATCAGTGCATGATCAGTCATGTGATCAGTGCATGATATAGCGTGATCAGTGCATGATCAGTCACGTGATCAGTGCATGATAGCCACGTGATCAGTGCATGATCAGTCACGTGATCAGTGCATGATCAGTCACGTGACCAGTACATGGTAGCTACGTGATCAGTGCATGATCAGCCACGTGATCAGTGCATGATAGCCACGTGATCAGTGCATGATCAGTCACGTGATCAGTGCATGATCAGTCACGTGATCAGTGCATGATAGCTGCGTGATCATGCATGATCAGCCACGTGATCAGTGCATGATAGCCACGTGATCAGTGCATGATCAGTCACGTGATCAGTGCATGATCAGTCACGTGATCAGTGCATGATCAGCCACGTGATCAGTGCATGATCAGTCACGTGATCAGTGCATGATCAGCACGTGATCAGTGCATGATCAGCCACGTGATCAGTGCATGATCAGCCACGTGATCAGTGCATGATAGCCACGTGATCAGTGCATGATCAGTTACGTGAGCAGTGTATGATCAGCCACGTGATCAGTGCATGGTCAGACACGTGAACAGTGTATGATCAGCCACGTGATCAGTGCATGATATCCAAGTGATCAGTGCATGATCATCACGTGATCAGTGTATGATCAGCCACGTGAACAGTGCATGCTCAGTCACGTGATCTGGGCCTGCTGAGCTGCGTGATTACTGTCTGCTCATCTGCTTGACAATTGCCAGCTGAGCTGCACGATTCCTGCCTGCTCAGCTGCTTGATTATTGCCAGCTGAGCAGCATGATTCCTCACACCTGTGTTCCATGATTATTGCCTGCTGACTGTTTGATTCGTGCCTACTCAGCTCTTTGTTTATTGCCTCCAGAGGCACATGATCAGTGTATGATAGCAAACATGATGCATGATCAGTCACATGATCAGTCACATGATCAGCGCCATTAAGTCACGTGATCACTACATGATAGTCATGTGATCAGTCCATGCTCAGTCACGGTATCAGTGCATGATCAGCCACGTGATCAGTGCATGATCTGTCACATGATTAGTGTATGATCATCCACGTGATCAGTGCATGGGCAGTCATGTGATCAGTGCATGATATAGACGTGATCAGTGCATGATCAGTCTCGTGATCAGTGCATGATAGCCACGTGATCAGTGCATGATCAGTCACCTGATGGGTGTATGATCATTCACGTGACCTGTACATGGTAGCTACATGATCATTGCATGATCAGCCACGTGAGTAGTGCATGATAGCCACGTGATCAGTGCATGATCAGTCACGTGATCAGTGCATGATCAGTCATGTGACCAGTACATGGTAGCTGCGTGATCATGGCATGATCAGCCACGTGATCAGTGCATGATAGCCACGTGATCAGTGCATGATCAGTCACGTGATCAGTGCATGATCAGTCACGTGATCAGTGCATGATCAGCCACGTGATCAGTGCATGATCAGTCACGTGATCAGTGTATGATCATCCACGTGATCAGTGCATGGGCAGTCATGTGATCAGTGCATGATATAGACGTGATCAGTGCATGATCAGTCACGTGATCAGTGCATGATAGCCACGTGATCAGTGCATGATCAGTCACGTGATCAGTGCATGATCATTCACGTGACCACATGGTAGCTGTGATCATTGCATGATCAGCCACGTGATAGTGCATGATAGCCACGTGATCAGTGCATGATCAGTCACGTGATCAGTGCATGATCAGTCATGTGACCAGTACATGGTAGCTGCGTGATCATGGCATGATCAGCCACGTGATCAGTGCATGATAGCCACGTGATCAGTGCATGATCAGTCACGTGATCAGTGCATGATCAGTCACGTGATCAGTGCATGATCAGCCACGTGATCAGTGCATGATCAGTCACGTGATCAGTGCATGATCAGCCACGTGATCAGTGCATGATCAGGCACGTGATCAGTGCATGATCAGCCACGTGATCAGTGCATGATAGCCACGTGATCAGTGCATGATCAGTCACGTGATCAGTGCATGATCAGTCACGTGATCAGTGCATGATCAGCCACGTGATCAGTGCATGATCAGCCACGTGATCAGTGCATGATCAGCCACGTGATCAGTGCATGATCAATTACGTGATCAGTGCATGATCAGTCACGTGACCAGTACATGGTAGCTACGTGATCATTGCATGATCAGCCACGTGATCAGTGCATGATAGCCACGTGATCAGTGCATGATAGCCACGTGATCAGTGCATGATCAGTCATGTGATCGTGTGTGATCAGCCACGTGATCAGTGCATGATATCCACGTGATCAGTGCATGACAGCCACGTGATCAGTGCATGAGAGCCACGTGATCAGTGCATGATCAGTCACGTGATACATGTGTGATCAGCCACGTGATCAGTGCATGATGAGCCACGTGATCAGTGCAGGATCAATTACGTGATCAGTGCATGATCAGTCACGTGACCAGTACATGGTTGCTACGTGATCGTTGCATGATCAGCCACGTGAGCAGAGCATGATAGCCACGTGATCAGTGCATGATCAGTCACGTGATCAGTACATGATCAGTCACGTGAACAGTGCATGATCATTTACGTGATCTTTGCATGATCAGTCACGTGACCAGTATATGGTTGCTACGTGATCATTCCATGACGAGCCACGTGAGCAGTGCATGATAGCCACGTGATGTGTGCATGAGTTACGTGAGCAGAGTATGATCAGCCACGTGATCAGTGCATGAGTGCCACGTGATCAGTGCATGATATGTCACGTGACAGGTGTGTGATCAGCCACGTGAACAGTGCATGTTCAGCCACGTGATCAGTGCATGATAGCCACGTGATCAGTGCATGATCAGTTACGTGAGCAGTGTATGATCAGCCACGTGATCAGTGCATGGTCAGACACGTGAACAGTGTATGATCAGCCACGTGATCAGTGCATGATATCCAAGTGATCAGTGCATGATCATCACGTGATCAGTGTATGATCAGCCACGTGAACAGTGCATGCTCAGTCACGTGATCTGGGCCTGCTGAGCTGCGTGATTACTGTCTGCTCATCTGCTTGACAATTGCCAGCTGAGCTGCACGATTCCTGCCTGTCATCTGCTTGACAATTGCCAGCTGTGCTGCGTAATTCCTGCCTGCTCAGCTGCTTGATTATTGCCAGCTGAGCAGCATGATTCCTCACACCTGAGTTCCATGATTATTGCCTGCTGACTGTTTGATTCGTGCCTACTCAGCTCTTTGTTTATTGCCTCCAGAGGCACATGATCAGTGTATGATAGCAAACATGATCAGCGCATGATCAGTCACATGATCAGCGCCATTAAGTCACGTGATCACTACATGATAGTCATGTGATCAGTCCATGCTCAGTCACGGTATCAGTGCATGATCAGCCACGTGATCAGTGCATGATCTGTCACAAGATTAGTGTATGATCATCCACGTGATCAGTGCACGGGCAGTCATGTGATCAGTGCATGATATAGACGTGAACAGTGCATGATCAGTCTCGTGATCAGTGCATGATAGCCACGTGATCAGTGCATGATCAGTCACCTGATGGGTGTATGATCATTCACGTGACCTGTACATGGTAGCTACATGATCAGCCACGTGAGTAGTTCATGATAGCCACGTGATCACTGCATGATCAGTCACGTGATCAGTGCATGATCAGTCATGTGACCAGTACATGGTAGCTGCGTGATCATGGCATGATCAGCCACGTGAGCAGTGCATGATAGCCACGTGATCAGTGCATGATCAGTCACGAGATCAGTGCATGATCAGTCACGTGATCAGTGCATGATCAGCCACGTGATCAGTGCATGATCAGTCACGTGATCAGTGCATGATCAGCCACGTGATCAGTGCATGATCAGTCACGTGATCAGTGCATGATCAGCCACGTGATCAGTGCATGATCAGCCACGTGATCAGTGCATGATCAGCCACGTGATCAGTGCATGATCAATTACGTGATCAGTGCATGATCAGTCACGTGACCAGTACATGGTAGCTACGTGATCATTGCATGATCAGCCACGTGATCAGTGCATGATAGCCACGTGATCAGTGCATGATAGCCACGTGATCAGTGCATGATCAGTCATGTGATACGTGTGTGATCAGCCACGTGATCAGTGCATGATATCCACGTGATCAGTGCATGACAGCCACGTGATCAGTGCATGAGAGCCACGGATCAGTGCATGATCAGTCACGTGATACATGTGTGATCAGCCACGTGATCAGTGCATGATGAGCCACGTGATCAGTGCAGGATCAATTACGTGATCAGTGCATGATCAGTCACGTGACCAGTACATGGTTGCTACGTGATCGTTGCATGATCAGCCACGTGAGCAGTGCATGATAGCCACGTGATCAGTGCATGATCAGTCACGTGATCAGTGCATGATCAGTCACGTGAACAGTGCATGATCATTTACGTGATCTTTGCATGATCAGTCACGTGACCAGTATATGGTTGCTACGTGATCATTCCATGACGAGCCACGTGAGCAGTGCATGATAGCCACGTGATGTGTGCATGAGTTACGTGAGCAGTGTATGATCAGCCACGTGATCAGTGCATGAGTGCCACGTGATCAGTGCATGATATGTCACGTGATCAGTGTGTGATCAGCCACGTGATCAGTGCATGATCAGCCACGTGATCAGTGCATGATATCCACGTGATCAGTGCATGATCATCACGTGATCAGTGTATGATCAGCCACGTGAACAGTGCATGCTCAGTCACGTGATCTGGCCTGCTGAGCTGCGTGATTACTGTCTGCTCATCTGCTTGACAATTGCCAGCTGAGCTGCACGATTCCTGCCTGCTCAGCTGCTTGATTATTGCCAGCTGAGCAGCATGATTCCTCACACCTGAGTTCCATGATTATTGCCTGCTGACTGTTTGATTCGTGCCTACTCAGCTCTTTGTTTATTGCCTCCAGAGGCACATGATCAGTGTATGATAGCAAACATGATCAGCGCATGATCAGTCACATGATCAGTCACATGATCAGCGCCATTAAGTCACGTGATCACTACATGATAGTCATGTGATCAGTCCATGCTCAGTCACGGTATCAGTGCATGATCAGCCACGTGATCAGTGCATGATCTGTCACAAGATTAGTGTATGATCATCCACGTGATCAGTGCATGGGCAGTCATGTGATCAGTGCATGATATAGACGTGATCAGTGCATGATCAGTCTCGTGATCAGTGCATGATAGCCACGTGATCAGTGCATGATCAGTCACCTGATGGGTGTATGATCATTCACGTGACCTGTACATGGTAGCTACATGATCAGCCACGTGAGTAGTGCATGATAGCCACGTGATCAGTGCATGATCAGTCACGTGATCAGTGCATGATCAGTCATGTGACCAGTACATGGTAGCTGCGTGATCATGGCATGATCAGCCACGTGAGCAGTGCATGATAGCCACGTGATCAGTGCATGATCAGTCACGTGATCAGTGCATGATCAGTCACGTGATCAGTGCATGATCAGCCACGTGATCAGTGCATGATCAGTCACGTGATCAGTGCATGATCAGCCACGTGATCAGTACATGGTTGCTACGTGATCGTGCATGATCAGCCACGTGATCAGTGCATGATAGCCACGTGATCAGTGCATGATCAGTCACGTGATCAGTGCATGATCAGTCACGTGATCAGTGCATGATCATTTACGTGATCAGTGCATGATCAGTCACGTGACCAGTATATGGTAGCTACGTGATCATTCCATGACAGCCACGTGAGCAGTGCATGATAGCCACGTGATGTGTGCATGAGTTACGTGAGCAGAGTATGATCAGCCACGTGATCAGTGCATGAGTGCCACGTGATCAGTGCATGATATGTCACGTGACAGGTGTGTGATCAGCCACGTGAACAGTGCATGTTCAGCCACGTGATCAGTGCATGATAGCCACGTGATCAGTGCATGATCAGTTACGTGAGCAGTGTATGATCAGCCACGTGATCAGTGCATGGTCAGACACGTGAACAGTGTATGATCAGCCACGTGATCAGTGCATGATATCCAAGTGATCAGTGCATGATCATCACGTGATCAGTGTATGATCAGCCACGTGAACAGTGCATGCTCAGTCACGTGATCTGGCCTGCTGAGCTGCGTGATTACTGTCTGCTCATCTGCTTGACAATTGCCAGCTGAGCTGCACGATTCCTGCCTGCTCAGCTGCTTGATTATTGCCAGCTGAGCAGCATGATTCCTCACACCTGAGTTCCATGATTATTGCCTGCTGACTGTTTGATTCGTGCCTACTCAGCTCTTTGTTTATTGCCTCCAGAGGCACATGATCAGTGTATGATAGCAAACATGATCAGCGCATGATCAGTCACATGATCAGTCACATGATCAGCGCCATTAAGTCACGTGATCACTACATGATAGTCATGTGATCAGTCCATGCTCAGTCACGGTATCAGTGCATGATCAGCCACGTGATCAGTGCATGATCTGTCACATGATTAGTGTATGATCATCCACGTGATCAGTGCATGGGCAGTCATGTGATCAGTGCATGATATAGACGTGATCAGTGCATGATCAGTCACGTGATCAGTGCATGATAGCCACGTGATCAGTGCATGATCAGTCACCTGATGGGTGTATGATCATTCACGTGACCTGTACATGGTAGCTACATGATCAGCCACGTGATAGTGCATGATAGCCACGTGATCAGTGCATGATCAGTCACGTGATCAGTGCATGATCAGTCATGTGACCAGTACATGGTAGCTGCGTGATCATGGCATGATCAGCCACGTGATCAGTGCATGATAGCCACGTGATCAGTGCATGATCAGTCACGTGATCAGTGCATGATCAGTCACGTGATCAGTGCATGATCAGCCACGTGATCAGTGCATGATCAGCCACGTGATCAGTGCATGATCAGCCACGTGATCAGTACATGGTTGCTACGTGATCGTTGCATGATCAGCCACGTGAGCAGTGCATGATAGCCACGTGATCAGTGCATGATCAGTCACGTGATCAGTACATGATCAGTCACGTGAACAGTGCATGATCATTTACGTGATCAGTGCATGATCAGTCACGTGACCAGTATATGGTAGCTACGTGATCATTCCATGACGAGCCACGTGAGCAGTGCATGATAGCCACGTGATGTGTGCATGAGTTACGTGAGCAGAGTATGATCAGCCACGTGATCAGTGCATGAGTGCCACGTGATCAGTGCATGATATGTCACGTGACAGGTGTGTGATCAGCCACGTGAACAGTGCATGTTCAGCCACGTGATCAGTGCATGATAGCCACGTGATCAGTGCATGATCAGTTACGTGAGCAGTGTATGATCAGCCACGTGATCAGTGCATGGTCAGACACGTGAACAGTGTATGATCAGCCACGTGATCAGTGCATGATATCCAAGTGATCAGTGCATGATCATCACGTGATCAGTGTATGATCAGCCACGTGAACAGTGCATGCTCAGTCACGTGATCTGGGCCTGCTGAGCTGCGTGATTACTGTCTGCTCATCTGCTTGACAATTGCCAGCTGAGCTGCACGATTCCTGCCTGCTCAGCTGCTTGATTATTGCCAGCTGAGCAGCATGATTCCTCACACCTGAGTTCCATGATTATTGCCTGCTGACTGTTTGATTCGTGCCTACTCAGCTCTTTGTTTATTGCCTCCAGAGGCACATGATCAGTGTATGATAGCAAACATGATCAGCGCATGATCAGTCACATGATCAGTCACATGATCAGCGCCATTAAGTCACGTGATCACTACATGATAGTCATGTGATCAGTCCATGCTCAGTCACGGTATCAGTGCATGATCAGCCACGTGATCAGTGCATGATCTGTCACATGATTAGTGTATGATCATCCACGTGATCAGTGCATGGGCAGTCATGTGATCAGTGCATGATATAGACGTGATCAGTGCATGATCAGTCTCGTGATCAGTGCATGATAGCCACGTGATCAGTGCATGATCAGTCACCTGATGGGTGTATGATCATTCACGTGACCTGTACATGGTAGCTACATGATCAGCCACGTGAGTAGTGCATGATAGCCACGTGATCAGTGCATGATCAGTCACGTGATCAGTGCATGATCAGTCATGTGACCAGTACATGGTAGCTGCGTGATCATGGCATGATCAGCCACGTGAGCAGTGCATGATAGCCACGTGATCAGTGCATGATCAGTCACGTGATCAGTGCATGATCAGTCACGTGATCAGTGCATGATCAGCCACGTGATCAGTGCATGATCAGTCACGTGATCAGTGCATGATCAGCCACGTGATCAGTGCATGATCAGTCACGTGATCAGTGCATGATCAGTCACGTGATCAGTACATGGTTGCTACGTGATCGTTGCATGATCAGCCACGTGATCAGTGCATGATAGCCACGTGATCAGTGCATGATCAGTCACGTGATCAGTGCATGATCAGTCACGTGAACAGTGCATGATCATTTACGTGATCAGTGCATGATCAGTCACGTGACCAGTATATGGTAGCTACGTGATCATTCCATGACGAGCCACGTGAGCAGTGCATGATAGCCACGTGATGTGTGCATGAGTTACGTGAGCAGAGTATGATCAGCCACGTGATCAGTGCATGAGTGCCACGTGATCAGTGCATGATATGTCACGTGACAGGTGTGTGATCAGCCACGTGAACAGTGCATGTTCAGCCACGTGATCAGTGCATGATAGCCACGTGATCAGTGCATGATCAGTTACGTGAGCAGTGTATGATCAGCCACGTGATCAGTGCATGGTCAGACACGTGAACAGTGTATGATCAGCCACGTGATCAGTGCATGATATCCAAGTGATCAGTGCATGATCATCACGTGATCAGTGTATGATCAGCCACGTGAACAGTGCATGCTCAGTCACGTGATCTGGGCCTGCTGAGCTGCGTGATTACTGTCTGCTCATCTGCTTGACAATTGCCAGCTGAGCTGCACGATTCCTGCCTGCTCAGCTGCTTGATTATTGCCAGCTGAGCAGCATGATTCCTCACACCTGAGTTCCATGATTATTGCCTGCTGACTGTTTGATTCGTGCCTACTCAGCTCTTTGTTTATTGCCTCCAGAGGCACATGATCAGTGTATGATAGCAAACATGATCAGCGCATGATCAGTCACATGATCAGTCACATGATCAGCGCCATTAAGTCACGTGATCACTACATGATAGTCATGTGATCAGTCCATGCTCAGTCACGGTATCAGTGCATGATCAGCCACGTGATCAGTGCATGATCTGTCACATGATTAGTGTATGATCATCCACGTGATCAGTGCATGGGCAGTCATGTGATCAGTGCATGATATAGACGTGATCAGTGCATGATCAGTCTCGTGATCAGTGCATGATAGCCACGTGATCAGTGCATGATCAGTCACCTGATGGGTGTATGATCATTCACGTGACCTGTACATGGTAGCTACATGATCATTGCATGATCAGCCACGTGAGTAGTGCATGATAGCCACGTGATCACTGCATGATCAGTCACGTGATCAGTGCATGATCAGTCATGTGACCAGTACATGGTAGCTGCGTGATCATGGCATGATCAGCCACGTGAGCAGTGCATGATAGCCACGTGATCAGTGCATGATCAGTCACGTGATCAGTGCATGATCAGTCACGTGATCAGTGCATGATCAGCCACGTGATCAGTGCATGATCAGTCACGTGATCAGTGTATGATCATCCACGTGATCAGTGCATGATCAGTCACGTGATCAGTGCATGATATAGACGTGATCAGTGCATGATCAGTCACGTGATCAGTGCATGATAGCCACGTGATCAGTGCATGATCAGTCACGTGATCAGTGCATGATCAGTCACGTGACCAGTACATGGTAGCTACATGATCATTGCATGATCAGCCACGTGATCAGTGCATGATAGCCACGTGATCAGTGCATGATCAGTCACGTGATCAGTGCATGATCAGTCATGTGACCAGTACATGGTAGCTGCGTGATCATGGCATGATCAGCCACGTGAGCAGTGCATGATAGCCACGTGATCAGTGCATGATCAGTCACGTGATCAGTGCATGATCAGTCACGTGATCAGTGCATGATCAGCCACGTGATCAGTGCATGATCAGTCACGTGATCAGTGCATGATCAGCCACGTGATCAGTGCATGATCAGCCACGTGATCAGTGCATGATCAGCCACGTGATCAGTGCATGATAGCCACGTGATCAGTGCATGATCAGTCACGTGATCAGTGCATGATCAGTCACGTGATCAGTGCATGATCAGCCACGTGATCAGTGCATGATCAGCCACGTGATCAGTGCATGATCAATTACGTGATCAGTGCATGATCAGTCACGTGACCAGTACATGGTAGCTACGTGATCATTGCATGATCAGCCACGTGATCAGTGCATGATAGCCACGTGATCAGTGCATGATAGCCACGTGATCAGTGCATGATCAGTCATGTGATCGTGTGTGATCAGCCACGTGATCAGTGCATGATATCCACGTGATCAGTGCATGATCAGCCACGTGATCAGTGCATGATAGCCACGTGATCAGTGCATGATCAATTACGTGATCAGTGCATGATCAGTCACGTGACCAGTACATGGTTGCTACGTGATCGTTGCATGATCAGCCACGTGAGCAGTGCATGATAGCCACGTGATCAGTGCATGATCAGTCACGTGATCAGTGCATGATCAGTCACGTGAACAGTGCATGATCATTTACGTGATCAGTGCATGATCAGTCACGTGACCAGTATATGGTTGCTACGTGATCATTCCATGAGCCACGTGAGCAGTGCATGATAGCCACGTGATGTGTGCATGAGTTACGTGAGCAGAGTATGATCAGCCACGTGATCAGTGCATGAGTGCCACGTGATCAGTGCATGATATGTCACGTGACAGGTGTGTGATCAGCCACGTGAACAGTGCATGTTCAGCCACGTGATCAGTGCATGATAGCCACGTGATCAGTGCATGATCAGTTACGTGAGCAGTGTATGATCAGCCACGTGATCAGTGCATGGTCAGACACGTGAACAGTGTATGATCAGCCACGTGATCAGTGCATGATATCCAAGTGATCAGTGCATGATCATCACGTGATCAGTGTATGATCAGCCACGTGAACAGTGCATGCTCAGTCACGTGATCAGGGCCTGCTGAGCTGCGTGATTACTGTCTGCTCATCTGCTTGACAATTGCCAGCTGAGCTGCACGATTCCTGCCTGTCATCTGCTTGACAATTGCCAGCTGTGCTGCGTAATTCCTGCCTGCTCAGCTGCTTGATTATTGCCAGCTGAGCAGCATGATTCCTCACACCTGAGTTCCATGATTATTGCCTGCTGACTGTTTGATTCGTGCCTACTCAGCTCTTTGTTTATTGCCTCCAGAGGCACATGATCAGTGTATGATAGACACATGATCAGTGCATGATCAGTCACGTGATCAGTGCATGATCAGCCACGTGATCAGTGCATGATCAGTCACGTGATCAGTGCATGATCAGCCACGTGATCAGTGCATGATCAGCCACGTGATCAGTGCATGATCAGTCACGTGATCAGTGCATGATCAGTCATGTGATCAGTGCATGATCAGCCACGTGATCAGTGCATGATCAGCCACGTGATCAGTGCATGATCAGTTACGTGATCAGTGCATGATCAGTCACGTGACCAGTACATGGTAGCTACGTGATCATTGCATGATCAGCCACGTGATCAGTGCATGATAGCCACGTGATCAGTGCATGATAGCCACGTGATCAGTGCATGATCAGTCATGTGATACGTGTGTGATCAGCCACGTGATCAGTGCATGATATCCACGTGATCAGTGCATGACAGCCACGTGATCAGTGCATGATAGCCACGTGATCAGTGCATGATCAGTCACGTGATCATGTGTGATCAGCCACGTGATCAGTGCATGATGAGCCACGTGATCAGTGCATGATCAATTACGTGATCAGTGCATGATCAGTCACGTGACCAGTACATGGTTGCTACGTGATCGTTGCATGATCAGCCACGTGAGCAGTGCATGATAGCCACGTGATCAGTGCATGATCAGTCACGTGATCAGTGCATGATCAGTCACGTGATCAGTGCATGATCATTTACGTGATCAGTGCATGATCAGTCACGTGACCAGTATATGGTAGCTACGTGATCATTCCATGACAGCCACGTGAGCAGTGCATGATAGCCACGTGATGTGTGCATGAGTTACGTGATCAGAGTATGATCAGCCACGTGATCAGTGCATGAGTGCCACGTGATCAGTGCATGATATGTCACGTGACAGTGTGTGATCAGCCACGTGAACAGTGCATGTTCAGCCACGTGATCAGTGCATGATAGCCACGTGATCAGTGCATGATCAGTTACGTGAGCAGTGTATGATCAGCCACGTGATCAGTGCATGGTCAGACACGTGAACAGTGTATGATCAGCCACGTGATCAGTGCATGATATCCAAGTGATCAGTGCATGATCATCACGTGATCAGTGTATGATCAGCCACGTGAACAGTGCATGCTCAGTCACGTGATCTGGGCCTGCTGAGCTGCGTGATTACTGTCTGCTCATCTGCTTGACAATTGCCAGCTGAGCTGCACGATTCCTGCCTGCTCAGCTGCTTGATTATTGCCAGCTGAGCAGCATGATTCCTCACACCTGAGTTCCATGATTATTGCCTGCTGACTGTTTGATTCGTGCCTACTCAGCTCTTTGTTTATTGCCTCCAGAGGCACATGATCAGTGTATGATAGCAAACATGATCAGCGCATGATCAGTCACATGATCAGCGCCATTAAGTCACGTGATCACTACATGATAGTCATGTGATCAGTCCATGCTCAGTCACGGTATCAGTGCATGATCAGCCACGTGATCAGTGCATGATCTGTCACATGATTAGTGTATGATCATCCACGTGATCAGTGCATGGGCAGTCATGTGATCAGTGCATGATATAGACGTGATCAGTGCATGATCAGTCTCGTGATCAGTGCATGATAGCCACGTGATCAGTGCATGATCAGTCACCTGATGGGTGTATGATCATTCACGTGACCTGTACATGGTAGCTACATGATCATTGCATGATCAGCCACGTGAGTAGTGCATGATAGCCACGTGATCACTGCATGATCAGTCACGTGATCAGTGCATGATCAGTCATGTGACCAGTACATGGTAGCTGCGTGATCATGGCATGATCAGCCACGTGAGCAGTGCATGATAGCCACGTGATCAGTGCATGATCAGTCACGTGATCAGTGCATGATCAGTCACGTGATCAGTGCATGATCAGCCACGTGATCAGTGCATGATCAGTCACGTGATCAGTGTATGATCATCCACGTGATCAGTGCATGATCAGTCATGTGATCAGTGCATGATATAGACGTGATCAGTGCATGATCAGTCACGTGATCAGTGCATGATAGCCACGTGATCAGTGCATGATCAGTCACGTGATCAGTGTATGATCATTCACGTGACCAGTACATGGTAGCTACATGATCATTGCATGATCAGCCACGTGATAGTGCATGATAGCCACGTGATCAGTGCATGATCAGTCACGTGATCAGTGCATGATCAGTCATGTGACCAGTACATGGTAGCTGCGTGATCATGGCATGATCAGCCACGTGATCAGTGCATGATAGCCACGTGATCAGTGCATGATCAGTCACGTGATCAGTGCATGATCAGTCACGTGATCAGTGCATGATCAGCCACGTGATCAGTGCATGATCAGTCACGTGATCAGTGCATGATCAGCCACGTGATCAGTGCATGATCAGGCACGTGATCAGTGCATGATCAGCCACGTGATCAGTGCATGATAGCCACGTGATCAGTGCATGATCAGTCACGTGATCAGTGCATGATCAGTTACGTGATCAGTGCATGATCAGCCACGTGATCAGTGCATGATCAGCCACGTGATCAGTGCATGATCAATTACGTGATCAGTGCATGATCAGTCACGTGACCAGTACATGGTAGCTACGTGATCATTGCATGATCAGCCACGTGATCAGTGCATGATAGCCACGTGATCAGTGCATGATAGCCACGTGATCAGTGCATGATCAGTCATGTGATACGTGTGTGATCAGCCACGTGATCAGTGCATGATATCCACGTGATCAGTGCATGACAGCCACGTGATCAGTGCATGAGAGCCACGTGATCAGTGCATGATCAGTCACGTGATACATGTGTGATCAGCCACGTGATCAGTGCATGATGAGCCACGTGATCAGTGCAGGATCAATTACGTGATCAGTGCATGATCAGTCACGTGACCAGTACATGGTTGCTACGTGATCGTTGCATGATCAGCCACGTGAGCAGAGCATGATAGCCACGTGATCAGTGCATGATCAGTCACGTGATCAGTACATGATCAGTCACGTGAACAGTGCATGATCATTTACGTGATCTGTGCATGATCAGTCACGTGACCAGTATATGGTTGCTACGTGATCATTCCATGACGAGCCACGTGAGCAGTGCATGATAGCCACGTGATGTGTGCATGAGTTACGTGAGCAGAGTATGATCAGCCACGTGATCAGTGCATGAGTGCCACGTGATCAGTGCATGATATGTCACGTGACAGGTGTGTGATCAGCCACGTGAACAGTGCATGTTCAGCCACGTGATCAGTGCATGATAGCCACGTGATCAGTGCATGATCAGTTACGTGAGCAGTGTATGATCAGCCACGTGATCAGTGCATGGTCAGACACGTGAACAGTGTATGATCAGCCACGTGATCAGTGCATGATATCCAAGTGATCAGTGCATGATCATCACGTGATCAGTGTATGATCAGCCACGTGAACAGTGCATGCTCAGTCACGTGATCTGGGCCTGCTGAGCTGCGTGATTACTGTCTGCTCATCTGCTTGACAATTGCCAGCTGAGCTGCACGATTCCTGCCTGTCATCTGCTTGACAATTGCCAGCTGTGCTGCGTAATTCCTGCCTGCTCAGCTGCTTGATTATTGCCAGCTGAGCAGCATGATTCCTCACACCTGAGTTCCATGATTATTGCCTGCTGACTGTTTGATTCGTGCCTACTCAGCTCTTTGTTTATTGCCTCCAGAGGCACATGATCAGTGTATGATAGCAAACATGATCAGCGCATGATCAGTCACATGATCAGCGCCATTAAGTCACGTGATCACTACATGATAGTCATGTGATCAGTCCATGCTCAGTCACGGTATCAGTGCATGATCAGCCACGTGATCAGTGCATGATCTGTCACAAGATTAGTGTATGATCATCCACGTGATCAGTGCATGGGCAGTCATGTGATCAGTGCATGATATAGACGTGATCAGTGCATGATCAGTCTCGTGATCAGTGCATGATAGCCACGTGATCAGTGCATGATCAGTCACCTGATGGGTGTATGATCATTCACGTGACCTGTACATGGTAGCTACATGATCATTGCATGATCAGCCACGTGAGTAGTGCATGATAGCCACGTGATCACTGCATGATCAGTCACGTGATCAGTGCATGATCAGTCATGTGACCAGTACATGGTAGCTGCGTGATCATGGCATGATCAGCCACGTGAGCAGTGCATGATAGCCACGTGATCAGTGCATGATCAGACACGTGATCAGTGCATGATCAGTCACGTGATCAGTGCATGATCAGCCACGTGATCAGTGCATGATCAGGCACGTGATCAGTGTATGATCAGCCACGTGATCAGTGCATGATAGCCACGTGATCAGTGCATGATCAGTCACGTGATCAGTGCATGATCAGTTATGTGATCAGTGCATGATCAGCCACGTGATCAGTGCATGATCAGCCACGTGATCAGTGCATGATCAATTACGTGATCAGTGCATGATCAGTCACGTGACCAGTACATGTAGCTACGTGATCATTGCATGATCAGCCACGTGATCAGTGCATGATAGCCACGTGATCAGTGCATGATAGCCACGTGATCAGTGCATGATCAGTCATGTGATCGTGTGTGATCAGCCACGTGATCAGTGCATGATGCCACGTGATCAGTGCATGACAGCCACGTGATCAGTGCATGATAGCCACGTGATCAGTGCATGATCAGTCACGTGATCATGTGTGATCAGCCACGTGATCAGTGCATGATCAGCCACGTGATCAGTGCATGATCAATTACGTGATCAGTGCATGATCAGTCACGTGACCAGTACATGGTTGCTACGTGATCGTGCATGATCAGCCACGTGATCAGTGCATGATAGCCACGTGATCAGTGCATGATCAGTCACGTGATCAGTGCATGATCAGTCACGTGATCAGTGCATGATCATTTACGTGATCAGTGCATGATCAGTCACGTGACCAGTATATGGTTGCTACGTGATCATTGCATGACAGCCACGTGATCAGTGCATGATAGCCACGTGATCAGTGCATGAGTTACGTGATCAGTGTATGATCAGCCACGTGATCAGTGCATGATGCCACGTGATCAGTGCATGATCAGTCACGTGACAGTGTGTGATCAGCCACGTGATCAGTGCATGATCAGCCACGTGATCAGTGCATGATAGCCACGTGATCAGTGCATGATCAGTCACGTGATCAGTGCATGATCAGTCACGTGATCAGTGCATGATCATTCGTGATCAGTGCATGATCAGTCACGTGCCAGTATATGGTTGCTACGTGATCATTCCATGACAGCCACGTGAGCAGTGCATGATAGCCACGTGATGTGTGCATGAGTTACGTGAGCAGAGTATGATCAGCCACGTGATCAGTGCATGAGTGCCACGTGATCAGTGCATGATAGTCACGTGACAGTGTGTGATCAGCCACGTGATCAGTGCATGATCAGCCACGTGATCAGTGCATGATAGCCACGTGATCAGTGCATGATCAGACACGTGAACAGTGTATGATCAGCCACGTGATCAGTGCATGATATCCAAGTGATCAGTGCATGATCATCACGTGATCAGTGTATGATCAGCCACGTGAACAGTGCATGCTCAGTCACGTGATCTGGGCCTGCTGAGCTGCGTGATTACTGTCTGCTCATCTGCTTGACAATTGCCAGCTGAGCTGCACGATTCCTGCCTGTCATCTGCTTGACAATTGCCAGCTGTGCTGCGTAATTCCTGCCTGCTCAGCTGCTTGATTATTGCCAGCTGAGCAGCATGATTCCTCACAGCTGAGTTCCATGATTATTGCCTGCTGACTGTTTGATTCGTGCCTACTCAGCTCTTTGTTTATTGCCTCCAGAGGCACATGATCAGTGTATGATAGCAAACATGATCAGCGCATGATCAGTCACATGATCAGCGCCATTAAGTCACGTGATCACTACATGATAGTCATGTGATCAGTCCATGCTCAGTCACGGTATCAGTGCATGATCAGCCACGTGATCAGTGCATGATCTGTCACAAGATTAGTGTATGATCATCCACGTGATCAGTGCATGGGCAGTCATGTGATCAGTGCATGATATAGACGTGAACAGTGCATGATCAGTCTCGTGATCAGTGCATGATAGCCACGTGATCAGTGCATGATCAGTCACCTGATGGGTGTATGATCATTCACGTGACCTGTACATGGTAGCTACATGATCATTGCATGATCAGCCACGTGAGTAGTTCATGATAGCCACGTGATCACTGCATGATCAGTCACGTGATCAGTGCATGATCAGTCATGTGACCAGTACATGGTAGCTGCGTGATCATGGCATGATCAGCCACGTGAGCAGTGCATGATAGCCACGTGATCAGTGCATGATCAGACACGTGATCAGTGCATGATCAGTCACGTGATCAGTGCATGATCAGGCACGTGATCAGTGCATGTCAGCCAAGTGATCAGTGCATGATAGCCACGTGATCAGTGCATGATCAGTCACGTGATCAGTGCATGATCAGTTATGTGATCAGTGTATGATCAGCCACGTGATCAGTGCATGATCAGCCACATGATCAGTGCATGATCAATTACGTGATCAGTGCATGATCAGTCACGTGACCAGTACATGGTAGCTACGTGATCATTGCATGATCAGCCACGTGATCAGTGCATGATAGCCACGTGATCAGTGCATGATCAGTCATGTGATACGTGTGTGATCAGCCACGTGATCAGTGCATGATATCCACGTGATCAGTGCATGACAGCCACGTGATCAGTGCATGAGAGCCACGTGATCAGTGCATGATCAGTCACGTGATACATGTGTGATCAGCCACGTGATCAGTGCATGATGAGCCACGTGATCAGTGCAGGATCAATTACGTGATCAGTGCATGATCAGTCACGTGACCAGTACATGGTTGCTACGTGATCGTTGCATGATCAGCCACGTGAGCAGAGCATGATAGCCACGTGATCAGTGCATGATCAGTCACGTGATCAGTACATGATCAGTCACGTGAACAGTGCATGATCATTTACGTGATCTTTGCATGATCAGTCACGTGACCAGTATATGGTTGCTACGTGATCATTCCATGACGAGCCACGTGAGCAGTGCATGATAGCCACGTGATGTGTGCATGAGTTACGTGAGCAGAGTATGATCAGCCACGTGATCAGTGCATGAGTGCCACGTGATCAGTGCATGATATGTCACGTGACAGGTGTGTGATCAGCCACGTGAACAGTGCATGTTCAGCCACGTGATCAGTGCATGATAGCCACGTGATCAGTGCATGATCAGTTACGTGAGCAGTGTATGATCAGCCACGTGATCAGTGCATGGTCAGACACGTGAACAGTGTATGATCAGCCACGTGATCAGTGCATGATATCCAAGTGATCAGTGCATGATCATCACGTGATCAGTGTATGATCAGCCACGTGAACAGTGCATGCTCAGTCACGTGATCTGGGCCTGCTGAGCTGCGTGATTACTGTCTGCTCATCTGCTTGACAATTGCCAGCTGAGCTGCACGATTCCTGCCTGTCATCTGCTTGACAATTGCCAGCTGTGCTGCGTAATTCCTGCCTGCTCAGCTGCTTGATTATTGCCAGCTGAGCAGCATGATTCCTCACAGCTGAGTTCCATGATTATTGCCTGCTGACTGTTTGATTCGTGCCTACTCAGCTCTTTGTTTATTGCCTCCAGAGGCACATGATCAGTGTATGATAGCAAACATGATCAGCGCATGATCAGTCACATGATCAGCGCCATTAAGTCACGTGATCACTACATGATAGTCATGTGATCAGTCCATGCTCAGTCACGGTATCAGTGCATGATCAGCCACGTGATCAGTGCATGATCTGTCACAAGATTAGTGTATGATCATCCACGTGATCAGTGCATGGGCAGTCATGTGATCAGTGCATGATATAGACGTGATCAGTGCATGATCAGTCTCGTGATCAGTGCATGATAGCCACGTGATCAGTGCATGATCAGTCACCTGATGGGTGTATGATCATTCACGTGACCTGTACATGGTAGCTACATGATCATTGCATGATCAGCCACGTGAGTAGTGCATGATAGCCACGTGATCACTGCATGATCAGTCACGTGATCAGTGCATGATCAGTCATGTGACCAGTACATGGTAGCTGCGTGATCATGGCATGATCAGC
Organism: Bos javanicus; assembly: GCF_032452875.1. NCBI lineage: Eukaryota > Metazoa > Chordata > Mammalia > Artiodactyla > Bovidae > Bos > Bos javanicus. The sequence continues at coordinate 125,727 of NW_026894128.1, read as the reverse complement.
CACGTGAGCAGTGCATGATAGCCACGTGATCAGTGCATGATCAGACACGAGATCAGTGCATGATCAGTCACGTGATCAGTGCATGATCAGCCACGTGATCAGTGCATGACCAGGCACGTGATCAGTGTATGTCAGCCAAGTGATCAGTGCATGATAGCCACGTGATCAGTGCATGATCAGTCACGTGATCAGTGCATGATCAGTTATGTGATCAGTGTATGATCAGCCACGTGATCAGTGCATGATCAGCCACATGATCAGTGCATGATCAATTACGTGATCAGTGCATGATCAGTCACGTGACCAGTACATGGTAGCTACGTGATCATTGCATGATCAGCCACGTGATCAGTGCATGATAGCCACGTGATCAGTGCATGATAGCCACGTGATCAGTGCATGATCAGTCATGTGATACGTGTGTGATCAGCCACGTGATCAGTGCATGATATCCACGTGATCAGTGCATGACAGCCACGTGATCAGTGCATGAGAGCCACGTGATCAGTGCATGATCAGTCACGTGATACATGTGTGATCAGCCACGTGATCAGTGCATGATGAGCCACGTGATCAGTGCAGGATCAATTACGTGATCAGTGCATGATCAGTCACGTGACCAGTACATGGTTGCTACGTGATCGTTGCATGATCAGCCACGTGAGCAGAGCATGATAGCCACGTGATCAGTGCATGATCAGTCACGTGATCAGTACATGATCAGTCACGTGAACAGTGCATGATCATTTACGTGATCTTTGCATGATCAGTCACGTGACCAGTATATGGTTGCTACGTGATCATTCCATGACGAGCCACGTGAGCAGTGCATGATAGCCACGTGATGTGTGCATGAGTTACGTGAGCAGAGTATGATCAGCCACGTGATCAGTGCATGAGTGCCACGTGATCAGTGCATGATATGTCACGTGACAGGTGTGTGATCAGCCACGTGAACAGTGCATGTTCAGCCACGTGATCAGTGCATGATAGCCACGTGATCAGTGCATGATCAGTTACGTGAGCAGTGTATGATCAGCCACGTGATCAGTGCATGGTCAGACACGTGAACAGTGTATGATCAGCCACGTGATCAGTGCATGATATCCAAGTGATCAGTGCATGATCATCACGTGATCAGTGTATGATCAGCCACGTGAACAGTGCATGCTCAGTCACGTGATCTGGGCCTGCTGAGCTGCGTGATTACTGTCTGCTCATCTGCTTGACAATTGCCAGCTGAGCTGCACGATTCCTGCCTGTCATCTGCTTGACAATTGCCAGCTGTGCTGCGTAATTCCTGCCTGCTCAGCTGCTTGATTATTGCCAGCTGAGCAGCATGATTCCTCACACCTGAGTTCCATGATTATTGCCTGCTGACTGTTTGATTCGTGCCTACTCAGCTCTTTGTTTATTGCCTCCAGAGGCACATGATCAGTGTATGATAGCAAACATGATCAGCGCATGATCAGTCACATGATCAGCGCCATTAAGTCACGTGATCACTACATGATAGTCATGTGATCAGTCCATGCTCAGTCACGGTATCAGTGCATGATCAGCCACGTGATCAGTGCATGATCTGTCACAAGATTAGTGTATGATCATCCACGTGATCAGTGCATGGGCAGTCATGTGATCAGTGCATGATATAGACGTGATCAGTGCATGATCAGTCTCGTGATCAGTGCATGATAGCCACGTGATCAGTGCATGATCAGTCACCTGATGGGTGTATGATCATTCACGTGACCTGTACATGGTAGCTACATGATCAGCCACGTGAGTAGTTCATGATAGCCACGTGATCAGTGCATGATCAGTCACGTGATCAGTGCATGATCAGTCACGTGATCAGTGCATGATCAGTCACGTGAGTACATGGTAGCATGATCAGCCACGTGATCAGTGCATGATAGCCACGTGATCAGTGCATGATCAGTCACGTGATCAGTGCATGATCAGTCACGTGATCAGTGCATGATAGCCACGTGATCAGTGCATGATCAGCCACGTGATCAGTGCATGATAGCCACGTGATCAGTGCATGATCAGTCACGTGATCAGTGCATGATCAGTCACGTGATCAGTGCATGATCAGCCACGTGATCAGTGCATGATCAGTCACGTGATCAGTGCATGATCAGCCACGTGATCAGTGCATGATCAGCCACGTGATCAGTGCATGATCAGCCACGTGATCAGTGCATGATAGCCACGTGATCAGTGCATGATCAGTCACGTGATCAGTGCATGATCAGCCACGTGATCAGTGCATGATCAGCCACGTGATCAGTGCATGATCAGTACGTGATCAGTGCATGATCAGTCACGTGATCAGTGCATGATAGCCACGTGATCAGTGCATGATCAGCCACGTGATCAGTGCATGATAGCCACGTGATCAGTGCATGATAGCCACGTGATCAGTGCATGATCAGTCACGTGATACGTGTGTGATCAGCCACGTGATCAGTGCATGATAGCCACGTGATCAGTGCATGATCAGCCACGTGATCAGTGCATGATCAGCCACGTGATCAGTGCATGATCAGTCACGTGATCATGTGTGATCAGCCACGTGATCAGTGCATGATCAGCCACGTGATCAGTGCATGATCAGCCACGTGATCAGTGCATGATCAGTCACGTGATCAGTACATGATCAGTCACGTGATCAGTGCATGATCATTTACGTGATCAGTGCATGATCAGTCACGTGACCAGTATATGGTTGCTACGTGATCATTCCATGACGAGCCACGTGAGCAGTGCATGATAGCCACGTGATGTGTGCATGAGTTACGTGAGCAGAGTATGATCAGCCACGTGATCAGTGCATGAGTGCCACGTGATCAGTGCATGATATGTCACGTGACAGGTGTGTGATCAGCCACGTGAACAGTGCATGTTCAGCCACGTGATCAGTGCATGATAGCCACGTGATCAGTGCATGATCAGTTACGTGAGCAGTGTATGATCAGCCACGTGATCAGTGCATGGTCAGACACGTGAACAGTGTATGATCAGCCACGTGATCAGTGCATGATATCCAAGTGATCAGTGCATGATCATCACGTGATCAGTGTATGATCAGCCACGTGAACAGTGCATGCTCAGTCACGTGATCTGGGCCTGCTGAGCTGCGTGATTACTGTCTGCTCATCTGCTTGACAATTGCCAGCTGAGCTGCACGATTCCTGCCTGCTCAGCTGCTTGATTATTGCCAGCTGAGCAGCATGATTCCTCACACCTGAGTTCCATGATTATTGCCTGCTGACTGTTTGATTCGTGCCTACTCAGCTCTTTGTTTATTGCCTCCAGAGGCACATGATCAGTGTATGATAGCAAACATGATCAGCGCATGATCAGTCACATGATCAGTCACATGATCAGCGCCATTAAGTCACGTGATCACTACATGATAGTCATGTGATCAGTCCATGCTCAGTCACGGTATCAGTGCATGATCAGCCACGTGATCAGTGCATGATCTGTCACAAGATTAGTGTATGATCATCCACGTGATCAGTGCATGGGCAGTCATGTGATCAGTGCATGATATAGACGTGATCAGTGCATGATCAGTCTCGTGATCAGTGCATGATAGCCACGTGATCAGTGCATGATCAGTCACCTGATGGGTGTATGATCATTCACGTGACCTGTACATGGTAGCTACATGATCATTGCATGATCAGCCACGTGAGTAGTGCATGATAGCCACGTGATCAGTGCATGATCAGTCACGTGATCAGTGCATGATCAGTCATGTGACCAGTACATGGTAGCTGCGTGATCATGGCATGATCAGCCACGTGAGCAGTGCATGATAGCCACGTGATCAGTGCATGATCAGTCACGTGATCAGTGCATGATCAGTCACGTGATCAGTGCATGATCAGCCACGTGATCAGTGCATGATCAGTCACGTGATCAGTGTATGATCAGCCACGTGATCAGTGCATGGCAGTCACGTGATCAGTGCATGATATAGACGTGATCAGTGCATGATCAGTCACGTGATCAGTGCATGATAGCCACGTGATCAGTGCATGATCAGTCACGTGATCAGTGCATGATCAGTCACGTGACCAGTACATGGTAGCTACGTGATCAGTGCATGATCAGCCACGTGATCAGTGCATGATAGCCACGTGATCAGTGCATGATCAGTCACGTGATCAGTGCATGATCAGTCATGTGATCAGTACATGGTAGCTGCGTGATCATGCATGATCAGCCACGTGATCAGTGCATGATAGCCACGTGATCAGTGCATGATCAGTCACGTGATCAGTGCATGATCAGTCACGTGATCAGTGCATGATCAGCCACGTGATCAGTGCATGATCAGTCACGTGATCAGTGCATGATCAGCCACGTGATCAGTGCATGATCAGTCACGTGATCAGTGCATGATCAGCCACGTGATCAGTGCATGATAGCCACGTGATCAGTGCATGATCAGTCACGTGATCAGTGCATGATCAGTCACGTGATCAGTGCATGATCAGCCACGTGATCAGTGCATGATCAGCCACGTGATCAGTGCATGATCAATTACGTGATCAGTGCATGATCAGTCACGTGACCAGTACATGGTAGCTACGTGATCATTGCATGATCAGCCACGTGATCAGTGCATGATAGCCACGTGATCAGTGCATGATAGCCACGTGATCAGTGCATGATCAGTCATGTGATCGTGTGTGATCAGCCACGTGATCAGTGCATGATATCCACGTGATCAGTGCATGACAGCCACGTGATCAGTGCATGATAGCCACGTGATCAGTGCATGATCAGTCACGTGATCATGTGTGATCAGCCACGTGATCAGTGCATGATCAGCCACGTGATCAGTGCATGATCAATTACGTGATCAGTGCATGATCAGTCACGTGACCAGTACATGGTTGCTACGTGATCGTTGCATGATCAGCCACGTGAGCAGTGCATGATAGCCACGTGATCAGTGCATGATCAGTCACGTGATCAGTGCATGATCAGTCACGTGATCAGTGCATGATCACGTGATCAGTGCATGATCAGTCACGTGACCAGTATATGGTTGCTACGTGATCAGTGCATGATCAGCCACGTGATCAGTGCATGATAGCCACGTGATCAGTGCATGAGTTACGTGAGCAGTGTATGATCAGCCACGTGATCAGTGCATGATGCCACGTGATCAGTGCATGATCAGTCACGTGATCAGTGCATGATCAGCCACGTGATCAGTGCATGATCAGCCACGTGATCAGTGTATGATCAGCCACGTGAACAGTGCATGCTCAGTCACGTGATCAGGGCCTGCTGAGCTGCGTGATTACTGTCTGCTCATCTGCTTGACAATTGCCAGCTGAGCTGCACGATTCCTGCCTGTCATCTGCTTGACAATTGCCAGCTGTGCTGCGTAATTCCTGCCTGCTCAGCTGCTTGATTATTGCCAGCTGAGCAGCATGATTCCTCACACCTGAGTTCCATGATTATTGCCTGCTGACTGTTTGATTCGTGCCTACTCAGCTCTTTGTTTATTGCCTCCAGAGGCACATGATCAGTGTATGATAGCAAACATGATCAGCGCATGATCAGTCACATGATCAGCGCCATTAAGTCACGTGATCACTACATGATAGTCATGTGATCAGTCCATGCTCAGTCACGGTATCAGTGCATGATCAGCCACGTGATCAGTGCATGATCTGTCACAAGATTAGTGTATGATCATCCACGTGATCAGTGCATGGGCAGTCATGTGATCAGTGCATGATATAGACGTGATCAGTGCATGATCAGTCTCGTGATCAGTGCATGATAGCCACGTGATCAGTGCATGATCAGTCACCTGATGGGTGTATGATCATTCACGTGACCTGTACATGGTAGCTACATGATCATTGCATGATCAGCCACGTGAGTAGTTCATGATAGCCACGTGATCACTGCATGATCAGTCACGTGATCAGTGCATGATCAGTCATGTGACCAGTACATGGTAGCTGCGTGATCATGGCATGATCAGCCACGTGATCAGTGCATGATAGCCACGTGATCAGTGCATGATCAGTCACGTGATCAGTGCATGATCAGTCACGTGATCAGTGCATGATCAGCCACGTGATCAGTGCATGATCAGTCACGTGATCAGTGCATGATCAGCCACGTGATCAGTGCATGATCAGCACGTGATCAGTGCATGATCAGCCAAGTGATCAGTGCATGATAGCCACGTGATCAGTGCATGATCAGTCACGTGATCAGTGCATGATCAGTTACGTGATCAGTGCATGATCAGCCACGTGATCAGTGCATGATCAGCCACATGATCAGTGCATGATCAATTACGTGATCAGTGCATGATCAGTCACGTGACCAGTACATGGTAGCTACGTGATCATTGCATGATCAGCCACGTGATCAGTGCATGATAGCCACGTGATCAGTGCATGATAGCCACGTGATCAGTGCATGATCAGTCATGTGATACGTGTGTGATCAGCCACGTGATCAGTGCATGATATCCACGTGATCAGTGCATGACAGCCACGTGATCAGTGCATGAGAGCCACGGGATCAGTGCATGATCAGTCACGTGATACATGTGTGATCAGCCACGTGATCAGTGCATGATGAGCCACGTGATCAGTGCAGGATCAATTACGTGATCAGTGCATGATCAGTCACGTGACCAGTACATGGTTGCTACGTGATCGTTGCATGATCAGCCACGTGAGCAGAGCATGATAGCCACGTGATCAGTGCATGATCAGTCACGTGATCAGTACATGATCAGTCACGTGAACAGTGCATGATCATTTACGTGATCTTTGCATGATCAGTCACGTGACCAGTATATGGTTGCTACGTGATCATTCCATGACGAGCCACGTGAGCAGTGCATGATAGCCACGTGATGTGTGCATGAGTTACGTGAGCAGAGTATGATCAGCCACGTGATCAGTGCATGAGTGCCACGTGATCAGTGCATGATATGTCACGTGACAGGTGTGTGATCAGCCACGTGAACAGTGCATGTTCAGCCACGTGATCAGTGCATGATAGCCACGTGATCAGTGCATGATCAGTTACGTGAGCAGTGTATGATCAGCCACGTGATCAGTGCATGGTCAGACACGTGAACAGTGTATGATCAGCCACGTGATCAGTGCATGATATCCAAGTGATCAGTGCATGATCATCACGTGATCAGTGTATGATCAGCCACGTGAACAGTGCATGCTCAGTCACGTGATCTGGGCCTGCTGAGCTGCGTGATTACTGTCTGCTCATCTGCTTGACAATTGCCAGCTGAGCTGCACGATTCCTGCCTGTCATCTGCTTGACAATTGCCAGCTGTGCTGCGTAATTCCTGCCTGCTCAGCTGCTTGATTATTGCCAGCTGAGCAGCATGATTCCTCACACCTGAGTTCCATGATTATTGCCTGCTGACTGTTTGATTCGTGCCTACTCAGCTCTTTGTTTATTGCCTCCAGAGGCACATGATCAGTGTATGATAGCAAACATGATCAGCGCATGATCAGTCACATGATCAGCGCCATTAAGTCACGTGATCACTACATGATAGTCATGTGATCAGTCCATGCTCAGTCACGGTATCAGTGCATGATCAGCCACGTGATCAGTGCATGATCTGTCACAAGATTAGTGTATGATCATCCACGTGATCAGTGCATGGGCAGTCATGTGATCAGTGCATGATATAGACGTGATCAGTGCATGATCAGTCTCGTGATCAGTGCATGATAGCCACGTGATCAGTGCATGATCAGTCACCTGATGGGTGTATGATCATTCACGTGACCTGTACATGGTAGCTACATGATCAGCCACGTGAGTAGTGCATGATAGCCACGTGATCACTGCATGATCAGTCACGTGATCAGTGCATGATCAGTCATGTGACCAGTACATGGTAGCTGCGTGATCATGGCATGATCAGCCACGTGAGCAGTGCATGATAGCCACGTGATCAGTGCATGATCAGTCACGTGATCAGTGCATGATCAGTCACGTGATCAGTGCATGATCAGCCACGTGATCAGTGCATGATCAGTCACGTGATCAGTGCATGATCAGCCACGTGATCAGTGCATGACCAGGCACGTGATCAGTGTATGATCAGCCACGTGATCAGTGCATGATAGCCACGTGATCAGTGCATGATCAGTCACGTGATCAGTGCATGATCAGTTACGTGATCAGTGCATGATCAGCCACGTGATCAGTGCATGATCAGCCACGTGATCAGTGCATGATCAATTACGTGATCAGTGCATGATCAGTCACGTGACCAGTACATGGTAGCTACGTGATCATTGCATGATCAGCCACGTGATCAGTGCATGATAGCCACGTGATCAGTGCATGATAGCCACGTGATCAGTGCATGATCAGTCATGTGATACGTGTGTGATCAGCCACGTGATCAGTGCATGATATCCACGTGATCAGTGCATGACAGCCACGTGATCAGTGCATGAGAGCCACGTGATCAGTGCATGATCAGTCACGTGATACATGTGTGATCAGCCACGTGATCAGTGCATGATGAGCCACGTGATCAGTGCAGGATCAATTACGTGATCAGTGCATGATCAGTCACGTGACCAGTACATGGTTGCTACGTGATCGTTGCATGATCAGCCACGTGAGCAGTGCATGATAGCCACGTGATCAGTGCATGATCAGTCACGTGATCAGTACATGATCAGTCACGTGAACAGTGCATGATCATTTACGTGATCTTTGCATGATCAGTCACGTGACCAGTATATGGTTGCTACGTGATCATTCCATGACGAGCCACGTGAGCAGTGCATGATAGCCACGTGATGTGTGCATGAGTTACGTGAGCAGAGTATGATCAGCCACGTGATCAGTGCATGAGTGCCACGTGATCAGTGCATGATATGTCACGTGACAGGTGTGTGATCAGCCACGTGAACAGTGCATGTTCAGCCACGTGATCAGTGCATGATAGCCACGTGATCAGTGCATGATCAGTTACGTGAGCAGTGTATGATCAGCCACGTGATCAGTGCATGGTCAGACACGTGAACAGTGTATGATCAGCCACGTGATCAGTGCATGATATCCAAGTGATCAGTGCATGATCATCACGTGATCAGTGTATGATCAGCCACGTGAACAGTGCATGCTCAGTCACGTGATCTGGGCCTGCTGAGCTGCGTGATTACTGTCTGCTCATCTGCTTGACAATTGCCAGCTGAGCTGCACGATTCCTGCCTGCTCAGCTGCTTGATTATTGCCAGCTGAGCAGCATGATTCCTCACACCTGTGTTCCATGATTATTGCCTGCTGACTGTTTGATTCGTGCCTACTCAGCTCTTTGTTTATTGCCTCCAGAGGCACATGATCAGTGTATGATAGCAAACATGATCAGCGCATGATCAGTCACATGATCAGTCACATGATCAGCGCCATTAAGTCACGTGATCACTACATGATAGTCATGTGATCAGTCCATGCTCAGTCACGGTATCAGTGCATGATCAGCCACGTGATCAGTGCATGATCTGTCACAAGATTAGTGTATGATCATCCACGTGATCAGTGCATGGGCAGTCATGTGATCAGTGCATGATATAGACGTGATCAGTGCATGATCAGTCTCGTGATCAGTGCATGATAGCCACGTGATCAGTGCATGATCAGTCACCTGATGGGTGTATGATCATTCACGTGACCTGTACATGGTAGCTACATGATCATTGCATGATCAGCCACGTGAGTAGTGCATGATAGCCACGTGATCAGTGCATGATCAGTCACGTGATCAGTGCATGATCAGTCATGTGACCAGTACATGGTAGCTGCGTGATCATGGCATGATCAGCCACGTGAGCAGTGCATGATAGCCACGTGATCAGTGCATGATCAGACACGTGATCAGTGCATGATCAGTCACGTGATCAGTGCATGATCAGCCACGTGATCAGTGCATGATCAGTCACGTGATCAGTGCATGATCAGCCACGTGATCAGTGCATGATCAGTCACGTGATCAGTGCATGATATAGACGTGATCAGTGCATGATCAGTCACGTGATCAGTGCATGATCAGCCACGTGATCAGTGCATGATCAGTCACGTGATCAGTGCATGATCAGTCACGTGATCAGTGCATGGTAGCTACGTGATCATGCATGATCAGCCACGTGATCAGTGCATGATAGCCACGTGATCAGTGCATGATCAGTCACGTGATCAGTGCATGATCAGTCACGTGATCAGTGCATGATCAGTCATGTGATCAGTGCATGATAGCTGCGTGATCATGCATGATCAGCCACGTGATCAGTGCATGATAGCCACGTGATCAGTGCATGATAGCCACGTGATCAGTGCATGATCAGTCACGTGATCAGTGCATGATCAGCCACGTGATCAGTGCATGATCAGTCACGTGATCAGTGCATGATCAGCCACGTGATCAGTGCATGATCAGTCACGTGATCAGTGCATGATCAGACGTGATCAGTGCATGATCAGTCACGTGATCAGTGCATGATCAGCCACGTGATCAGTGCATGATCAGTCACGTGATCAGTGCATGATCAGTCACGTGATCAGTGCATGATAGCCACGTGATCAGTGCATGATCAGTCACGTGATCAGTGCATGATCAGTCACGTGATCAGTGCATGATCAGCCACGTGATCAGTGCATGATCAGCCACGTGATCAGTGCATGATCAATTACGTGATCAGTGCATGATCAGTCACGTGATCAGTGCATGGTAGCTACGTGATCAGTGCATGATCAGCCACGTGATCAGTGCATGATAGCCACGTGATCAGTGCATGATAGCCACGTGATCAGTGCATGATCAGTCATGTGATACGTGTGTGATCAGCCACGTGATCAGTGCATGATATCCACGTGATCAGTGCATGACAGCCACGTGATCAGTGCATGATAGCCACGTGATCAGTGCATGATCAGTCACGTGATACATGTGTGATCAGCCACGTGATCAGTGCATGATGAGCCACGTGATCAGTGCAGGATCAATTACGTGATCAGTGCATGATCAGTCACGTGACCAGTACATGGTTGCTACGTGATCGTTGCATGATCAGCCACGTGAGCAGTGCATGATAGCCACGTGATCAGTGCATGATCAGTCACGTGATCAGTACATGATCAGTCACGTGAACAGTGCATGATCATTTACGTGATCTGTGCATGATCAGTCACGTGACCAGTATATGGTAGCTACGTGATCATTCCATGACGAGCCACGTGAGCAGTGCATGATAGCCACGTGATGTGTGCATGAGTTACGTGAGCAGAGTATGATCAGCCACGTGATCAGTGCATGAGTGCCACGTGATCAGTGCATGATATGTCACGTGACAGGTGTGTGATCAGCCACGTGAACAGTGCATGTTCAGCCACGTGATCAGTGCATGATAGCCACGTGATCAGTGCATGATCAGTTACGTGAGCAGTGTATGATCAGCCACGTGATCAGTGCATGGTCAGACACGTGAACAGTGTATGATCAGCCACGTGATCAGTGCATGATATCCAAGTGATCAGTGCATGATCATCACGTGATCAGTGTATGATCAGCCACGTGAACAGTGCATGCTCAGTCACGTGATCTGGGCCTGCTGAGCTGCGTGATTACTGTCTGCTCATCTGCTTGACAATTGCCAGCTGAGCTGCACGATTCCTGCCTGTCATCTGCTTGACAATTGCCAGCTGTGCTGCGTAATTCCTGCCTGCTCAGCTGCTTGATTATTGCCAGCTGAGCAGCATGATTCCTCACACCTGAGTTCCATGATTATTGCCTGCTGACTGTTTGATTCGTGCCTACTCAGCTCTTTGTTTATTGCCTCCAGAGGCACATGATCAGTGTATGATAGCAAACATGATCAGCGCATGATCAGTCACATGATCAGCGCCATTAAGTCACGTGATCACTACATGATAGTCATGTGATCAGTCCATGCTCAGTCACGGTATCAGTGCATGATCAGCCACGTGATCAGTGCATGATCTGTCACATGATTAGTGTATGATCATCCACGTGATCAGTGCATGGGCAGTCATGTGATCAGTGCATGATATAGACGTGATCAGTGCATGATCAGTCTCGTGATCAGTGCATGATAGCCACGTGATCAGTGCATGATCAGTCACCTGATGGGTGTATGATCATTCACGTGACCTGTACATGGTAGCTACATGATCATTGCATGATCAGCCACGTGAGTAGTGCATGATAGCCACGTGATCACTGCATGATCAGTCACGTGATCAGTGCATGATCAGTCATGTGACCAGTACATGGTAGCTGCGTGATCATGGCATGATCAGCCACGTGAGCAGTGCATGATAGCCACGTGATCAGTGCATGATCAGACACGTGATCAGTGCATGATCAGTCACGTGATCAGTGCATGATCAGCCACGTGATCAGTGCATGATCAGTCACGTGATCAGTGCATGATCAGCCACGTGATCAGTGCATGATCAGTCACGTGATCAGTGCATGATCAGACGTGATCAGTGCATGATCAGTCACGTGATCAGTGCATGATCAGCCACGTGATCAGTGCATGATCAGTCACGTGATCAGTGCATGATCAGTCACGTGATCAGTGCATGGTAGCTACGTGATCATGCATGATCAGCCACGTGATCAGTGCATGATAGCCACGTGATCAGTGCATGATCAGTCACGTGATCAGTGCATGATCAGTCACGTGATCAGTGCATGATCAGTCACGTGATCAGTGCATGATAGCCACGTGATCAGCATGATCAGCCACGTGATCAGTGCATGATAGCCACGTGATCAGTGCATGATAGCCACGTGATCAGTGCATGATCAGTCACGTGATCAGTGCATGATCAGCCACGTGATCAGTGCATGATCAGTCACGTGATCAGTGTATGATCAGCCACGTGATCAGTGCATGATCAGTCATGTGATCAGTGCATGATATAGACGTGATCAGTGCATGATCAGTCACGTGATCAGTGCATGATAGCCACGTGATCAGTGCATGATCAGTCACGTGATCAGTGCATGATCAGTCACGTGACCAGTACATGGTAGCTGCGTGATCATGCATGATCAGCCACGTGATCAGTGCATGATAGCCACGTGATCAGTGCATGATCAGTCACGTGATCAGTGCATGATCAGTCACGTGATCAGTGCATGATCAGCCACGTGATCAGTGCATGATCAGTCACGTGATCAGTGCATGATCAGTCACGTGATCAGTGCATGATCAGTCACGTGATCAGTGCATGATCAGCCACGTGATCAGTGCATGATCAGGCACGTGATCAGTGCATGATCAGCCACGTGATCAGTGCATGATAGCCACGTGATCAGTGCATGATCAGTCACGTGATCAGTGCATGATCAGTCACGTGATCAGTGCATGATCAGCCACGTGATCAGTGCATGATCAGCCACGTGATCAGTGCATGATCAATTACGTGATCAGTGCATGATCAGTCACGTGATCAGTACATGGTAGCTACGTGATCATTGCATGATCAGCCACGTGATCAGTGCATGATAGCCACGTGATCAGTGCATGATAGCCACGTGATCAGTGCATGATCAGTCATGTGATACGTGTGTGATCAGCCACGTGATCAGTGCATGATATCCACGTGATCAGTGCATGACAGCCACGTGATCAGTGCATGAGAGCCACGTGATCAGTGCATGATCAGTCACGTGATACATGTGTGATCAGCCACGTGATCAGTGCATGATGAGCCACGTGATCAGTGCAGGATCAATTACGTGATCAGTGCATGATCAGTCACGTGACCAGTACATGGTTGCTACGTGATCGTTGCATGATCAGCCACGTGAGCAGAGCATGATAGCCACGTGATCAGTGCATGATCAGTCACGTGATCAGTACATGATCAGTCACGTGAACAGTGCATGATCATTTACGTGATCTGTGCATGATCAGTCACGTGACCAGTATATGGTTGCTACGTGATCATTCCATGACGAGCCACGTGAGCAGTGCATGATAGCCACGTGATGTGTGCATGAGTTACGTGAGCAGAGTATGATCAGCCACGTGATCAGTGCATGAGTGCCACGTGATCAGTGCATGATATGTCACGTGACAGGTGTGTGATCAGCCACGTGAACAGTGCATGTTCAGCCACGTGATCAGTGCATGATAGCCACGTGATCAGTGCATGATCAGTTACGTGAGCAGTGTATGATCAGCCACGTGATCAGTGCATGGTCAGACACGTGAACAGTGTATGATCAGCCACGTGATCAGTGCATGATATCCAAGTGATCAGTGCATGATCATCACGTGATCAGTGTATGATCAGCCACGTGAACAGTGCATGCTCAGTCACGTGATCTGGGCCTGCTGAGCTGCGTGATTACTGTCTGCTCATCTGCTTGACAATTGCCAGCTGAGCTGCACGATTCCTGCCTGTCATCTGCTTGACAATTGCCAGCTGTGCTGCGTAATTCCTGCCTGCTCAGCTGCTTGATTATTGCCAGCTGAGCAGCATGATTCCTCACACCTGAGTTCCATGATTATTGCCTGCTGACTGTTTGATTCGTGCCTACTCAGCTCTTTGTTTATTGCCTCCAGAGGCACATGATCAGTGTATGATAGCAAACATGATCAGCGCATGATCAGTCACATGATCAGCGCCATTAAGTCACGTGATCACTACATGATAGTCATGTGATCAGTCCATGCTCAGTCACGGTATCAGTGCATGATCAGCCACGTGATCAGTGCATGATCTGTCACATGATTAGTGTATGATCATCCACGTGATCAGTGCATGGGCAGTCATGTGATCAGTGCATGATATAGACGTGATCAGTGCATGATCAGTCTCGTGATCAGTGCATGATAGCCACGTGATCAGTGCATGATCAGTCACCTGATGGGTGTATGATCATTCACGTGACCTGTACATGGTAGCTACATGATCATTGCATGATCAGCCACGTGAGTAGTGCATGATAGCCACGTGATCACTGCATGATCAGTCACGTGATCAGTGCATGATCAGTCATGTGACCAGTACATGGTAGCTGCGTGATCATGGCATGATCAGCCACGTGAGCAGTGCATGATAGCCACGTGATCAGTGCATGATCAGTCACGTGATCAGTGCATGATCAGTCACGTGATCAGTGCATGATCAGCCACGTGATCAGTGCATGATCAGTCACGTGATCAGTGCATGATCAGCCACGTGATCAGTGCATGATCAGTCACGTGATCAGTGCATGATAGACGTGATCAGTGCATGATCAGCCACGTGATCAGTGCATGATCAGCCACGTGATCAGTGCATGATCAGTCACGTGATCAGTGCATGATCAGTCACGTGACCAGTACATGGTAGCTACGTGATCATGCATGATCAGCCACGTGATCAGTGCATGATAGCCACGTGATCAGTGCATGATCAGTCACGTGATCAGTGCATGATCAGTCACGTGATCAGTGCATGATCAGCCACGTGATCAGTGCATGATCAGTCACGTGATCAGTGCATGATCAGCCACGTGATCAGTGCATGATCAGTCACGTGATCAGTGCATGATATCACGTGATCAGTGCATGATCAGTCACGTGATCAGTGCATGATCAGCCACGTGATCAGTGCATGATCAGTCACGTGATCAGTGCATGATCAGTCACGTGACCAGTGCATGGTAGCTGCGTGATCATGCATGATCAGCCACGTGATCAGTGCATGATAGCCACGTGATCAGTGCATGATCAGTCACGTGATCAGTGCATGATCAGTCACGTGATCAGTGCATGATCAGTCACGTGATCAGTGCATGATAGCTGCGTGATCATGCATGATCAGCCACGTGATCAGTGCATGATAGCCACGTGATCAGTGCATGATCAGTCACGTGATCAGTGCATGATCAGTCACGTGATCAGTGCATGATCAGCCACGTGATCAGTGCATGATCTGTCACGTGATCAGTGCATGATCATCCACGTGATCAGTGCATGATCAGTCATGTGATCAGTGCATGATATAGACGTGATCAGTGCATGATCAGTCACGTGATCAGTGCATGATAGCCACGTGATCAGTGCATGATCAGTCACGTGATCAGTGCATGATCAGTCACGTGATCAGTGCATGGTAGCTCGTGATCATGCATGATCAGCCACGTGATCAGTGCATGATAGCCACGTGATCAGTGCATGATCAGTCACGTGATCAGTGCATGATCAGTCACGTGATCAGTGCATGATCAGCCACGTGATCAGTGCATGATCAGTCACGTGATCAGTGCATGATCAGTCACGTGATCAGTGCATGATCAGTCACGTGATCAGTGCATGATCAGCCACGTGATCAGTGCATGATCAGGCACGTGATCAGTGCATGATCAGCCACGTGATCAGTGCATGATAGCCACGTGATCAGTGCATGATCAGTCACGTGATCAGTGCATGATCAGTTACGTGATCAGTGCATGATCAGCCACGTGATCAGTGCATGATCAGCCACGTGATCAGTGCATGATCAATTACGTGATCAGTGCATGATCAGTCACGTGATCAGTGCATGGTAGCTACGTGATCAGTGCATGATCAGCCACGTGATCAGTGCATGATAGCCACGTGATCAGTGCATGATAGCCACGTGATCAGTGCATGATCAGTCATGTGATACGTGTGTGATCAGCCACGTGATCAGTGCATGATATCCACGTGATCAGTGCATGACAGCCACGTGATCAGTGCATGAGAGCCACGTGATCAGTGCATGATCAGTCACGTGATACATGTGTGATCAGCCACGTGATCAGTGCATGATGAGCCACGTGATCAGTGCAGGATCAATTACGTGATCAGTGCATGATCAGTCACGTGACCAGTACATGGTTGCTACGTGATCGTTGCATGATCAGCCACGTGAGCAGAGCATGATAGCCACGTGATCAGTGCATGATCAGTCACGTGATCAGTACATGATCAGTCACGTGAACAGTGCATGATCATTTACGTGATCTGTGCATGATCAGTCACGTGACCAGTATATGGTTGCTACGTGATCATTCCATGACGAGCCACGTGAGCAGTGCATGATAGCCACGTGATGTGTGCATGAGTTACGTGAGCAGAGTATGATCAGCCACGTGATCAGTGCATGAGTGCCACGTGATCAGTGCATGATATGTCACGTGACAGGTGTGTGATCAGCCACGTGAACAGTGCATGTTCAGCCACGTGATCAGTGCATGATAGCCACGTGATCAGTGCATGATCAGTTACGTGAGCAGTGTATGATCAGCCACGTGATCAGTGCATGGTCAGACACGTGAACAGTGTATGATCAGCCACGTGATCAGTGCATGATATCCAAGTGATCAGTGCATGATCATCACGTGATCAGTGTATGATCAGCCACGTGAACAGTGCATGCTCAGTCACGTGATCTGGGCCTGCTGAGCTGCGTGATTACTGTCTGCTCATCTGCTTGACAATTGCCAGCTGAGCTGCACGATTCCTGCCTGTCATCTGCTTGACAATTGCCAGCTGTGCTGCGTAATTCCTGCCTGCTCAGCTGCTTGATTATTGCCAGCTGAGCAGCATGATTCCTCACACCTGAGTTCCATGATTATTGCCTGCTGACTGTTTGATTCGTGCCTACTCAGCTCTTTGTTTATTGCCTCCAGAGGCACATGATCAGTGTATGATAGCAAACATGATCAGCGCATGATCAGTCACATGATCAGTCACATGATCAGCGCCATTAAGTCACGTGATCACTACATGATAGTCATGTGATCAGTCCATGCTCAGTCACGGTATCAGTGCATGATCAGCCACGTGATCAGTGCATGATCTGTCACAAGATTAGTGTATGATCATCCACGTGATCAGTGCATGGGCAGTCATGTGATCAGTGCATGATATAGACGTGATCAGTGCATGATCAGTCTCGTGATCAGTGCATGATAGCCACGTGATCAGTGCATGATCAGTCACCTGATGGGTGTATGATCATTCACGTGACCTGTACATGGTAGCTACATGATCATTGCATGATCAGCCACGTGAGTAGTGCATGATAGCCACGTGATCACTGCATGATCAGTCACGTGATCAGTGCATGATCAGTCATGTGACCAGTACATGGTAGCTGCGTGATCATGGCATGATCAGCCACGTGAGCAGTGCATGATAGCCACGTGATCAGTGCATGATCAGACACGTGATCAGTGCATGATCAGTCACGTGATCAGTGCATGATCAGCCACGTGATCAGTGCATGATCAGTCACGTGATCAGTGCATGATCAGCCACGTGATCAGTGCATGATCAGTCACGTGATCAGTGCATGATATAGACGTGATCAGTGCATGATCAGTCACGTGATCAGTGCATGATAGCCACGTGATCAGTGCATGATCAGTCACGTGATCAGTGCATGATCAGTCACGTGATCAGTGCATGGTAGCTACGTGATCATGCATGATCAGCCACGTGATCAGTGCATGATAGCCACGTGATCAGTGCATGATCAGTCACGTGATCAGTGCATGATCAGTCACGTGATCAGTGCATGATCAGTCACGTGATCAGTGCATGATAGCTGCGTGATCATGCATGATCAGCCACGTGATCAGTGCATGATAGCCACGTGATCAGTGCATGATCAGTCACGTGATCAGTGCATGATCAGTCACGTGATCAGTGCATGATCAGCCACGTGATCAGTGCATGATCAGTCACGTGATCAGTGCATGATCATCCACGTGATCAGTGCATGATCAGTCACGTGATCAGTGCATGATATAGACGTGATCAGTGCATGATCAGTCACGTGATCAGTGCATGATCAGCCACGTGATCAGTGCATGATCAGTCACGTGATCAGTGCATGATCAGTCACGTGATCAGTGCATGATAGCTGCGTGATCATGCATGATCAGTCACGTGATCAGTGCATGATCAGTTACGTGATCAGTGCATGATCAGCCACGTGATCAGTGCATGATCAGCCACGTGATCAGTGCATGATCAATTACGTGATCAGTGCATGATCAGTCACGTGACCAGTACATGGTAGCTACGTGATCATTGCATGATCAGCCACGTGATCAGTGCATGATAGCCACGTGATCAGTGCATGATAGCCACGTGATCAGTGCATGATCAGTCATGTGATACGTGTGTGATCAGCCACGTGATCAGTGCATGATATCCACGTGATCAGTGCATGACAGCCACGTGATCAGTGCATGAGAGCCACGTGATCAGTGCATGATCAGTCACGTGATACATGTGTGATCAGCCACGTGATCAGTGCATGATGAGCCACGTGATCAGTGCAGGATCAATTACGTGATCAGTGCATGATCAGTCACGTGACCAGTACATGGTTGCTACGTGATCGTTGCATGATCAGCCACGTGAGCAGTGCATGATAGCCACGTGATCAGTGCATGATCAGTCACGTGATCAGTACATGATCAGTCACGTGAACAGTGCATGATCATTTACGTGATCTGTGCATGATCAGTCACGTGACCAGTATATGGTAGCTACGTGATCATTCCATGACGAGCCACGTGAGCAGTGCATGATAGCCACGTGATGTGTGCATGAGTTACGTGAGCAGAGTATGATCAGCCACGTGATCAGTGCATGAGTGCCACGTGATCAGTGCATGATATGTCACGTGACAGGTGTGTGATCAGCCACGTGAACAGTGCATGTTCAGCCACGTGATCAGTGCATGATAGCCACGTGATCAGTGCATGATCAGTTACGTGAGCAGTGTATGATCAGCCACGTGATCAGTGCATGGTCAGACACGTGAACAGTGTATGATCAGCCACGTGATCAGTGCATGATATCCAAGTGATCAGTGCATGATCATCACGTGATCAGTGTATGATCAGCCACGTGAACAGTGCATGCTCAGTCACGTGATCTGGGCCTGCTGAGCTGCGTGATTACTGTCTGCTCATCTGCTTGACAATTGCCAGCTGAGCTGCACGATTCCTGCCTGTCATCTGCTTGACAATTGCCAGCTGTGCTGCGTAATTCCTGCCTGCTCAGCTGCTTGATTATTGCCAGCTGAGCAGCATGATTCCTCACACCTGAGTTCCATGATTATTGCCTGCTGACTGTTTGATTCGTGCCTACTCAGCTCTTTGTTTATTGCCTCCAGAGGCACATGATCAGTGTATGATAGCAAACATGATCAGCGCATGATCAGTCACATGATCAGCGCCATTAAGTCACGTGATCACTACATGATAGTCATGTGATCAGTCCATGCTCAGTCACGGTATCAGTGCATGATCAGCCACGTGATCAGTGCATGATCTGTCACATGATTAGTGTATGATCATCCACGTGATCAGTGCATGGGCAGTCATGTGATCAGTGCATGATATAGACGTGATCAGTGCATGATCAGTCTCGTGATCAGTGCATGATAGCCACGTGATCAGTGCATGATCAGTCACCTGATGGGTGTATGATCATTCACGTGACCTGTACATGGTAGCTACATGATCATTGCATGATCAGCCACGTGAGTAGTGCATGATAGCCACGTGATCACTGCATGATCAGTCACGTGATCAGTGCATGATCAGTCATGTGACCAGTACATGGTAGCTGCGTGATCATGCATGATCAGCCACGTGAGCAGTGCATGATAGCCACGTGATCAGTGCATGATCAGTCACGTGATCAGTGCATGATCAGTCACGTGATCAGTGCATGATCAGCCACGTGATCAGTGCATGATCAGTCACGTGATCAGTGCATGATCAGCCACGTGATCAGTGCATGATCAGTCACGTGATCAGTGCATGATCAGACGTGATCAGTGCATGATCAGTCACGTGATCAGTGCATGATCAGCCACGTGATCAGTGCATGATCAGTCACGTGATCAGTGCATGATCAGTCACGTGACCAGTACATGATAGCTACGTGATCAGTGCATGATCAGCCACGTGATCAGTGCATGATAGCCACGTGATCAGTGCATGATCAGTCACGTGATCAGTGCATGATCAGTCACGTGATCAGTGCATGATAGCTGCGTGATCATGCATGATCAGCCACGTGATCAGTGCATGATAGCCACGTGATCAGTGCATGATAGCCACGTGATCAGTGCATGATCAGTCACGTGATCAGTGCATGATCAGCCACGTGATCAGTGCATGATCAGTCACGTGATCAGTGCATGATCAGCCACGTGATCAGTGCATGATCAGTCACGTGATCAGTGCATGATATAGACGTGATCAGTGCATGATCAGTCACGTGATCAGTGCATGATCAGCCACGTGATCAGTGCATGATCAGTCACGTGATCAGTGCATGATCAGTCACGTGATCAGTGCATGATAGCTACGTGATCATGCATGATCAGCCACGTGATCAGTGCATGATAGCCACGTGATCAGTGCATGATCAGTCACGTGATCAGTGCATGATCAGTCACGTGATCAGTGCATGATCAGTCATGTGATCAGTGCATGTAGCTGCGTGATCATGCATGATCAGCCACGTGATCAGTGCATGATAGCCACGTGATCAGTGCATGATAGCCACGTGATCAGTGCATGATCAGTCACGTGATCAGTGCATGATCAGCCACGTGATCAGTGCATGATCAGTCACGTGATCAGTGCATGATCAGCCACGTGATCAGTGCATGATCAGTCACGTGATCAGTGCATGATATAGACGTGATCAGTGCATGATCAGTCACGTGATCAGTGCATGATCAGCCACGTGATCAGTGCATGATCAGTCACGTGATCAGTGCATGATCAGTCACGTGATCAGTGCATGATAGCCACGTGATCAGTGCATGATCAGTCACGTGATCAGTGCATGATCAGTCACGTGATCAGTGCATGATCAGCCACGTGATCAGTGCATGATCAGCCACGTGATCAGTGCATGATCAATTACGTGATCAGTGCATGATCAGTCACGTGATCAGTGCATGGTAGCTACGTGATCAGTGCATGATCAGCCACGTGATCAGTGCATGATAGCCACGTGATCAGTGCATGATAGCCACGTGATCAGTGCATGATCAGTCATGTGATACGTGTGTGATCAGCCACGTGATCAGTGCATGATATCCACGTGATCAGTGCATGACAGCCACGTGATCAGTGCATGATAGCCACGTGATCAGTGCATGATCAGTCACGTGATACATGTGTGATCAGCCACGTGATCAGTGCATGATGAGCCACGTGATCAGTGCAGGATCAATTACGTGATCAGTGCATGATCAGTCACGTGACCAGTACATGGTTGCTACGTGATCGTTGCATGATCAGCCACGTGAGCAGTGCATGATAGCCACGTGATCAGTGCATGATCAGTCACGTGATCAGTACATGATCAGTCACGTGAACAGTGCATGATCATTTACGTGATCTGTGCATGATCAGTCACGTGACCAGTATATGGTAGCTACGTGATCATTCCATGACGAGCCACGTGAGCAGTGCATGATAGCCACGTGATGTGTGCATGAGTTACGTGAGCAGAGTATGATCAGCCACGTGATCAGTGCATGAGTGCCACGTGATCAGTGCATGATATGTCACGTGACAGGTGTGTGATCAGCCACGTGAACAGTGCATGTTCAGCCACGTGATCAGTGCATGATAGCCACGTGATCAGTGCATGATCAGTTACGTGAGCAGTGTATGATCAGCCACGTGATCAGTGCATGGTCAGACACGTGAACAGTGTATGATCAGCCACGTGATCAGTGCATGATATCCAAGTGATCAGTGCATGATCATCACGTGATCAGTGTATGATCAGCCACGTGAACAGTGCATGCTCAGTCACGTGATCTGGGCCTGCTGAGCTGCGTGATTACTGTCTGCTCATCTGCTTGACAATTGCCAGCTGAGCTGCACGATTCCTGCCTGTCATCTGCTTGACAATTGCCAGCTGTGCTGCGTAATTCCTGCCTGCTCAGCTGCTTGATTATTGCCAGCTGAGCAGCATGATTCCTCACACCTGAGTTCCATGATTATTGCCTGCTGACTGTTTGATTCGTGCCTACTCAGCTCTTTGTTTATTGCCTCCAGAGGCACATGATCAGTGTATGATAGCAAACATGATCAGCGCATGATCAGTCACATGATCAGCGCCATTAAGTCACGTGATCACTACATGATAGTCATGTGATCAGTCCATGCTCAGTCACGGTATCAGTGCATGATCAGCCACGTGATCAGTGCATGATCTGTCACATGATTAGTGTATGATCATCCACGTGATCAGTGCATGGGCAGTCATGTGATCAGTGCATGATATAGACGTGATCAGTGCATGATCAGTCTCGTGATCAGTGCATGATAGCCACGTGATCAGTGCATGATCAGTCACCTGATGGGTGTATGATCATTCACGTGACCTGTACATGGTAGCTACATGATCATTGCATGATCAGCCACGTGAGTAGTGCATGATAGCCACGTGATCACTGCATGATCAGTCACGTGATCAGTGCATGATCAGTCATGTGACCAGTACATGGTAGCTGCGTGATCATGGCATGATCAGCCACGTGAGCAGTGCATGATAGCCACGTGATCAGTGCATGATCAGTCACGTGATCAGTGCATGATCAGTCACGTGATCAGTGCATGATCAGCCACGTGATCAGTGCATGATCAGTCACGTGATCAGTGTATGATCAGCCACGTGATCAGTGCATGATCAGTCACGTGATCAGTGCATGATCAGACGTGATCAGTGCATGATCAGTCACGTGATCAGTGCATGATCAGCCACGTGATCAGTGCATGATCAGTCACGTGATCAGTGCATGATCAGTCACGTGACCAGTACATGGTAGCTGCGTGATCATGCATGATCAGCCACGTGATCAGTGCATGATAGCCACGTGATCAGTGCATGATCAGTCACGTGATCAGTGCATGATCAGTCACGTGATCAGTGCATGATCAGTCACGTGATCAGTGCATGATAGCGTGATCATGCATGATCAGCCACGTGATCAGTGCATGATAGCCACGTGATCAGTGCATGATCAGCCACGTGATCAGTGCATGATCAGTCACGTGATCAGTGCATGATCAGCCACGTGATCAGTGCATGATCAGTCACGTGATCAGTGTATGATCAGCCACGTGATCAGTGCATGATCAGTCATGTGATCAGTGCATGATATAGACGTGATCAGTGCATGATCAGTCACGTGATCAGTGCATGATAGCCACGTGATCAGTGCATGATCAGTCACGTGATCAGTGCATGATCAGTCACGTGACCAGTACATGGTAGCTGCGTGATCATGCATGATCAGCCACGTGATCAGTGCATGATAGCCACGTGATCAGTGCATGATCAGTCACGTGATCAGTGCATGATCAGTCACGTGATCAGTGCATGATCAGCCACGTGATCAGTGCATGATCAGTCACGTGATCAGTGCATGATCAGTCACGTGATCAGTGCATGATCAGTCACGTGATCAGTGCATGATCAGCCACGTGATCAGTGCATGATCAGTCACGTGATCAGTGTATGATCAGCCACGTGATCAGTGCATGATAGCCACGTGATCAGTGCATGATCAGTCACGTGATCAGTGCATGATCAGTCACGTGATCAGTGCATGATCAGCCACGTGATCAGTGCATGATCAGCCACGTGATCAGTGCATGATCAATTACGTGATCAGTGCATGATCAGTCACGTGATCAGTACATGGTAGCTACGTGATCATTGCATGATCAGCCACGTGATCAGTGCATGATAGCCACGTGATCAGTGCATGATAGCCACGTGATCAGTGCATGATCAGTCATGTGATACGTGTGTGATCAGCCACGTGATCAGTGCATGATATCCACGTGATCAGTGCATGACAGCCACGTGATCAGTGCATGAGAGCCACGTGATCAGTGCATGATCAGTCACGTGATACATGTGTGATCAGCCACGTGATCAGTGCATGATGAGCCACGTGATCAGTGCAGGATCAATTACGTGATCAGTGCATGATCAGTCACGTGACCAGTACATGGTTGCTACGTGATCGTTGCATGATCAGCCACGTGAGCAGAGCATGATAGCCACGTGATCAGTGCATGATCAGTCACGTGATCAGTACATGATCAGTCACGTGAACAGTGCATGATCATTTACGTGATCTGTGCATGATCAGTCACGTGACCAGTATATGGTAGCTACGTGATCATTCCATGACGAGCCACGTGAGCAGTGCATGATAGCCACGTGATGTGTGCATGAGTTACGTGAGCAGAGTATGATCAGCCACGTGATCAGTGCATGAGTGCCACGTGATCAGTGCATGATATGTCACGTGACAGGTGTGTGATCAGCCACGTGAACAGTGCATGTTCAGCCACGTGATCAGTGCATGATAGCCACGTGATCAGTGCATGATCAGTTACGTGAGCAGTGTATGATCAGCCACGTGATCAGTGCATGGTCAGACACGTGAACAGTGTATGATCAGCCACGTGATCAGTGCATGATATCCAAGTGATCAGTGCATGATCATCACGTGATCAGTGTATGATCAGCCACGTGAACAGTGCATGCTCAGTCACGTGATCTGGGCCTGCTGAGCTGCGTGATTACTGTCTGCTCATCTGCTTGACAATTGCCAGCTGAGCTGCACGATTCCTGCCTGTCATCTGCTTGACAATTGCCAGCTGTGCTGCGTAATTCCTGCCTGCTCAGCTGCTTGATTATTGCCAGCTGAGCAGCATGATTCCTCACACCTGAGTTCCATGATTATTGCCTGCTGACTGTTTGATTCGTGCCTACTCAGCTCTTTGTTTATTGCCTCCAGAGGCACATGATCAGTGTATGATAGCAAACATGATCAGCGCATGATCAGTCACATGATCAGCGCCATTAAGTCACGTGATCACTACATGATAGTCATGTGATCAGTCCATGCTCAGTCACGGTATCAGTGCATGATCAGCCACGTGATCAGTGCATGATCTGTCACATGATTAGTGTATGATCATCCACGTGATCAGTGCATGGGCAGTCATGTGATCAGTGCATGATATAGACGTGATCAGTGCATGATCAGTCTCGTGATCAGTGCATGATAGCCACGTGATCAGTGCATGATCAGTCACCTGATGGGTGTATGATCATTCACGTGACCTGTACATGGTAGCTACATGATCATTGCATGATCAGCCACGTGAGTAGTGCATGATAGCCACGTGATCACTGCATGATCAGTCACGTGATCAGTGCATGATCAGTCATGTGACCAGTACATGGTAGCTGCGTGATCATGGCATGATCAGCCACGTGAGCAGTGCATGATAGCCACGTGATCAGTGCATGATCAGACACGTGATCAGTGCATGATCAGTCACGTGATCAGTGCATGATCAGCCACGTGATCAGTGCATGATCAGGCACGTGATCAGTGCATGTCAGCCACGTGATCAGTGCATGATAGCCACGTGATCAGTGCATGATCAGTCACGTGATCAGTGCATGATCAGTTACGTGATCAGTGCATGATCAGCCACGTGATCAGTGCATGATCAGCCACGTGATCAGTGCATGATCAATTACGTGATCAGTGCATGATCAGTCACGTGATCAGTACATGATAGCTACGTGATCAGTGCATGATCAGCCACGTGATCAGTGCATGATAGCCACGTGATCAGTGCATGATCAGTCATGTGATAGTGCATGATCAGCCACGTGATCAGTGCATGATATCCACGTGATCAGTGCATGATCAGCCACGTGATCAGTGCATGAGAGCCACGTGATCAGTGCATGATCAGTCACGTGATCATGTGTGATCAGCCACGTGATCAGTGCATGATCAGCCACGTGATCAGTGCATGATCAGCCACGTGATCAGTGCATGATCAGTCACGTGATCAGTGCATGATCAGCCACGTGATCAGTGCATGGTCAGCACGTGATCAGTGCATGATCAGCCACGTGATCAGTGCATGATAGCCACGTGATCAGTGCATGATCAGTCACGTGATCAGTGCATGATCAGCCACGTGAACAGTGCATGCTCAGTCACGTGATCTGGGCCTGCTGAGCTGCGTGATTACTGTCTGCTCATCTGCTTGACAATTGCCAGCTGAGCTGCACGATTCCTGCCTGTCATCTGCTTGACAATTGCCAGCTGTGCTGCGTAATTCCTGCCTGCTCAGCTGCTTGATTATTGCCAGCTGAGCAGCATGATTCCTCACACCTGAGTTCCATGATTATTGCCTGCTGACTGTTTGATTCGTGCCTACTCAGCTCTTTGTTTATTGCCTCCAGAGGCACATGATCAGTGTATGATAGCAAACATGATCAGCGCATGATCAGTCACATGATCAGCGCCATTAAGTCACGTGATCACTACATGATAGTCATGTGATCAGTCCATGCTCAGTCACGGTATCAGTGCATGATCAGCCACGTGATCAGTGCATGATCTGTCACATGATTAGTGTATGATCATCCACGTGATCAGTGCATGGGCAGTCATGTGATCAGTGCATGATATAGACGTGATCAGTGCATGATCAGTCACGTGATCAGTGCATGATAGCCACGTGATCAGTGCATGATCAGTCACCTGATGGGTGTATGATCATTCACGTGACCTGTACATGGTAGCTACATGATCATTGCATGATCAGCCACGTGAGTAGTGCATGATAGCCACGTGATCACTGCATGATCAGTCACGTGATCAGTGCATGATCAGTCATGTGACCAGTACATGGTAGCTGCGTGATCATGGCATGATCAGCCACGTGAGCAGTGCATGATAGCCACGTGATCAGTGCATGATCAGTCACGTGATCAGTGCATGATCAGTCACGTGATCAGTGCATGATCAGCCACGTGATCAGTGCATGATCAGCACGTGATCAGTGCATGATCAGCCACGTGATCAGTGCATGATAGCCACGTGATCAGTGCATGATCAGTCACGTGATCAGTGCATGATCAGTCACGTGATCAGTGCATGATCAGCCACGTGATCAGTGCATGATCAGCCACGTGATCAGTGCATGATCAATTACGTGATCAGTGCATGATCAGTCACGTGATCAGTGCATGATAGCCACGTGATCAGTGCATGATCAGCCACGTGATCAGTGCATGATAGCCACGTGATCAGTGCATGATCAGTCACGTGATCGTGTGTGATCAGCCACGTGATCAGTGCATGATAGCCACGTGATCAGTGCATGACAGCCACGTGATCAGTGCATGATAGCCACGTGATCAGTGCATGATCAGTCACGTGATCATGTGATCAGCCACGTGATCAGTGCATGATCAGCCACGTGATCAGTGCATGATCAGTCACGTGATCAGTGCATGATCAGTCACGTGATCAGTGCATGATCAGTCACGTGATCAGTGCATGATAGCTGCGTGATCATGCATGATCAGCCACGTGATCAGTGCATGATAGCCACGTGATCAGTGCATGATCAGTCACGTGATCAGTGCATGATCAGTCACGTGATCAGTGCATGATCAGCCACGTGATCAGTGCATGATCAGTCACGTGATCAGTGTATGATCAGCCACGTGATCAGTGCATGATCAGTCACGTGATCAGTGCATGATATAGACGTGATCAGTGCATGATCAGTCACGTGATCAGTGCATGATAGCCACGTGATCAGTGCATGATCAGTCACCTGATCAGTGCATGATCATTCACGTGACCAGTACATGGTAGCTACATGATCATTGCATGATCAGCCACGTGATAGTGCATGATAGCCACGTGATCAGTGCATGATCAGTCACGTGATCAGTGCATGATCAGTCATGTGATCAGTACATGATAGCTGCGTGATCATGCATGATCAGCCACGTGATCAGTGCATGATAGCCACGTGATCAGTGCATGATCAGTCACGTGATCAGTGCATGATCAGTCACGTGATCAGTGCATGATCAGTCACGTGATCAGTGCATGATCAGTCACGTGATCAGTGCATGATCAGCCACGTGATCAGTGCATGATCAGGCACGTGATCAGTGCATGATCAGCCACGTGATCAGTGCATGATAGCCACGTGATCAGTGCATGATCAGTCACGTGATCAGTGCATGATCAGTTACGTGATCAGTGCATGATCAGCCACGTGATCAGTGCATGATCAGCCACGTGATCAGTGCATGATCAATTACGTGATCAGTGCATGATCAGTCACGTGACCAGTACATGGTAGCTACGTGATCAGTGCATGATCAGCCACGTGATCAGTGCATGATAGCCACGTGATCAGTGCATGATAGCCACGTGATCAGTGCATGATCAGTCATGTGATACGTGTGTGATCAGCCACGTGATCAGTGCATGATATCCACGTGATCAGTGCATGACAGCCACGTGATCAGTGCATGAGAGCCACGGGATCAGTGCATGATCAGTCACGTGATACATGTGTGATCAGCCACGTGATCAGTGCATGATGAGCCACGTGATCAGTGCAGGATCAATTACGTGATCAGTGCATGATCAGTCACGTGACCAGTACATGGTTGCTACGTGATCGTTGCATGATCAGCCACGTGAGCAGAGCATGATAGCCACGTGATCAGTGCATGATCAGTCACGTGATCAGTACATGATCAGTCACGTGAACAGTGCATGATCATTTACGTGATCTGTGCATGATCAGTCACGTGACCAGTATATGGTAGCTACGTGATCATTCCATGACGAGCCACGTGAGCAGTGCATGATAGCCACGTGATGTGTGCATGAGTTACGTGAGCAGAGTATGATCAGCCACGTGATCAGTGCATGAGTGCCACGTGATCAGTGCATGATATGTCACGTGACAGGTGTGTGATCAGCCACGTGAACAGTGCATGTTCAGCCACGTGATCAGTGCATGATAGCCACGTGATCAGTGCATGATCAGTTACGTGAGCAGTGTATGATCAGCCACGTGATCAGTGCATGGTCAGACACGTGAACAGTGTATGATCAGCCACGTGATCAGTGCATGATATCCAAGTGATCAGTGCATGATCATCACGTGATCAGTGTATGATCAGCCACGTGAACAGTGCATGCTCAGTCACGTGATCTGGGCCTGCTGAGCTGCGTGATTACTGTCTGCTCATCTGCTTGACAATTGCCAGCTGAGCTGCACGATTCCTGCCTGTCATCTGCTTGACAATTGCCAGCTGTGCTGCGTAATTCCTGCCTGCTCAGCTGCTTGATTATTGCCAGCTGAGCAGCATGATTCCTCACACTGAGTTCCATGATTATTGCCTGCTGACTGTTTGATTCGTGCCTACTCAGCTCTTTGTTTATTGCCTCCAGAGGCACATGATCAGTGTATGATAGCAAACATGATCAGCGCATGATCAGTCACATGATCAGCGCCATTAAGTCACGTGATCACTACATGATAGTCATGTGATCAGTCCATGCTCAGTCACGGTATCAGTGCATGATCAGCCACGTGATCAGTGCATGATCTGTCACTTGATTAGTGTATGATCATCCACGTGATCAGTGCATGGGCAGTCATGTGATCAGTGCATGATATAGACGTGATCAGTGCATGATCAGTCTCGTGATCAGTGCATGATAGCCACGTGATCAGTGCATGATCAGTCACCTGATGTGTGTATGATCATTCACGTGACCTGTACATGGTAGCTACATGATCATTGCATGATCAGCCACGTGAGTAGTGCATGATAGCCACGTGATCACTGCATGATCAGTCACGTGATCAGTGCATGATCAGTCATGTGACCAGTACATGGTAGCTGCGTGATCATGGCATGATCAGCCACGTGAGCAGTGCATGATAGCCACGTGATCAGTGCATGATCAGTCACGTGATCAGTGCATGATCAGTCACGTGATCAGTGCATGATCAGCCACGTGATCAGTGCATGACCAGGCACGTGATCAGTGTATGTCCAGCCAAGTGATCAGTGCATGATAGCCACGTGATCAGTGCATGATCAGTCACGTGATCAGTGCATGATCAGTTACGTGATCAGTGTATGATCAGCCACGTGATCAGTGCATGATCAGCCACATGATCAGTGCATGATCAATTACGTGCTCAGTGCATGATCAGTCACGTGACCAGTACATGGTAGCTACGTGATCATTGCCTGATCAGCCACGTGATCAGTGCATGATAGCCACGTGATCAGTGCATGATAGCCACGTGATCAGTGCATGATCAGTCATGTGATCGTGTGTGATCAGCCACGTGATCAGTGCATGATGCCACGTGATCAGTGCATGACAGCCACGTGATCAGTGCATGAGAGCCACGTGATCAGTGCATGATCAGTCACGTGATACATGTGTGATCAGCCACGTGATCAGTGCATGATCAGCCACGTGATCAGTGCATGATCAATTACGTGATCAGTGCATGATCAGTCACGTGACCAGTACATGGTTGCTACGTGATCGTTGCATGATCAGCCACGTGAGCAGTGCATGATAGCCACGTGATCAGTGCATGATCAGTCACGTGATCAGTGCATGATCAGTCACGTGAACAGTGCATGATCATTTACGTGATCTTTGCATGATCAGTCACGTGACCAGTATATGGTTGCTACGTGATCATTCCATGACGAGCCACGTGATCAGTGCATGATAGCCACGTGATGTGTGCATGAGTTACGTGAGCAGAGTATGATCAGCCACGTGATCAGTGCATGAGTGCCACGTGATCAGTGCATGATATGTCACGTGACAGTGTGTGATCAGCCACGTGATCAGTGCATGATCAGCCACGTGATCAGTGCATGATAGCCACGTGATCAGTGCATGATCAGTTACGTGATCAGTGCATGATCAGCCACGTGATCAGTGCATGAGTGCCACGTGATCAGTGCATGATAGTCACGTGATCAGTGCATGATCAGCCACGTGATCAGTGCATGATCAGCCACGTGATCAGTGCATGATAGCCACGTGATCAGTGCATGATCAGACACGTGAACAGTGTATGATCAGCCACGTGATCAGTGCATGATATCCAAGTGATCAGTGCATGATCATCACGTGATCAGTGTATGATCAGCCACGTGAACAGTGCATGCTCAGTCACGTGATCTGGGCCTGCTGAGCTGCGTGATTACTGTCTGCTCATCTGCTTGACAATTGCCAGCTGAGCTGCACGATTCCTGCCTGTCATCTGCTTGACAATTGCCAGCTGTGCTGCGTAATTCCTGCCTGCTCAGCTGCTTGATTATTGCCAGCTGAGCAGCATGATTCCTCACACCTGAGTTCCATGATTATTGCCTGCTGACTGTTTGATTCGTGCCTACTCAGCTCTTTGTTTATTGCCTCCAGAGGCACATGATCAGTGTATGATAGCAAACATGATCAGCGCATGATCAGTCACATGATCAGCGCCATTAAGTCACGTGATCACTACATGATAGTCATGTGATCAGTCCATGCTCAGTCACGGTATCAGTGCATGATCAGCCACGTGATCAGTGCATGATCTGTCACAAGATTAGTGTATGATCATCCACGTGATCAGTGCATGGGCAGTCATGTGATCAGTGCATGATATAGACGTGATCAGTGCATGATCAGTCTCGTGATCAGTGCATGATAGCCACGTGATCAGTGCATGATCAGTCACCTGATGGGTGTATGATCATTCACGTGACCTGTACATGGTAGCTACATGATCATTGCATGATCAGCCACGTGAGTAGTTCATGATAGCCACGTGATCACTGCATGATCAGTCACGTGATCAGTGCATGATCAGTCATGTGACCAGTACATGGTAGCTGCGTGATCATGGCATGATCAGCCACGTGATCAGTGCATGATAGCCACGTGATCAGTGCATGATCAGTCACGTGATCAGTGCATGATCAGTCACGTGATCAGTGCATGATCAGGCACGTGATCAGTGCATGATCAGCCACGTGATCAGTGCATGATAGCCACGTGATCAGTGCATGATCAGCCACGTGATCAGTGCATGATCAGCCACGTGATCAGTGCATGATCAGTTACGTGATCAGTGCATGATCAGTCACGTGACCAGTACATGGTAGCTACGTGATCATTGCATGATCAGCCACGTGATCAGTGCATGATAGCCACGTGATCAGTGCATGATCAGTCATGTGACAGGTGTGTGATCAGCCATGTGATCAGTGCATGACAGCCACGTGATCAGTGCATGATAGCCACGTGATCAGTGCATGATCAGTCACGTGATACATGTGTGATCAGCCACGTGATCAGTGCATGATGAGCCACGTGATCAGTGCATGATCAATTACGTGATCAGTGCATGATCAGTCACGTGACCAGTACATGGTTGCTACGTGATCGTTGCATGATCAGCCACGTGAGCAGTGCATGATAGCCACGTGATCAGTGCATGATCAGTCACGTGATCAGTACATGATCAGTCACGTGAACAGTGCATGATCATTTACGTGATCTTTGCATGATCAGTCACGTGCCAGTATATGGTTGCTACGTGATCATTCCATGACGAGCCACGTGAGCAGTGCATGATAGCCACGTGATGTGTGCATGAGTTACGTGAGCAGAGTATGATCAGCCACGTGATCAGTGCATGAGTGCCACGTGATCAGTGCATGATATGTCACGTGACAGGTGTGTGATCAGCCACGTGAACAGTGCATGTTCAGCCACGTGATCAGTGCATGATAGCCACGTGATCAGTGCATGATCAGTTACGTGAGCAGTGTATGATCAGCCACGTGATCAGTGCATGGTCAGACACGTGAACAGTGTATGATCAGCCACGTGATCAGTGCATGATATCCAAGTGATCAGTGCATGATCATCACGTGATCAGTGTATGATCAGCCACGTGAACAGTGCATGCTCAGTCACGTGATCTGGGCCTGCTGAGCTGCGTGATTACTGTCTGCTCATCTGCTTGACAATTGCCAGCTGAGCTGCACGATTCCTGCCTGTCATCTGCTTGACAATTGCCAGCTGTGCTGCGTAATTCCTGCCTGCTCAGCTGCTTGATTATTGCCAGCTGAGCAGCATGATTCCTCACACCTGAGTTCCATGATTATTGCCTGCTGACTGTTTGATTCGTGCCTACTCAGCTCTTTGTTTATTGCCTCCAGAGGCACATGATCAGTGTATGATAGCAAACATGATCAGCGCATGATCAGTCACATGATCAGCGCCATTAAGTCACGTGATCACTACATGATAGTCATGTGATCAGTCCATGCTCAGTCACGGTATCAGTGCATGATCAGCCACGTGATCAGTGCATGATCTGTCACAAGATTAGTGTATGATCATCCACGTGATCAGTGCATGGGCAGTCATGTGATCAGTGCATGATATAGACGTGAACAGTGCATGATCAGTCTCGTGATCAGTGCATGATAGCCACGTGATCAGTGCATGATCAGTCACCTGATGGGTGTATGATCATTCACGTGACCTGTACATGGTAGCTACATGATCAGCCACGTGAGTAGTTCATGATAGCCACGTGATCACTGCATGATCAGTCACGTGATCAGTGCATGATCAGTCATGTGACCAGTACATGGTAGCTGCGTGATCATGGCATGATCAGCCACGTGAGCAGTGCATGATAGCCACGTGATCAGTGCATGATCAGTCACGTGATCAGTGCATGATCAGTCACGTGATCAGTGCATGATCAGCCACGTGATCAGTGCATGATCAGTCACGTGATCAGTGCATGATCAGCCACGTGATCAGTGCATGATCAGCCACGTGATCAGTGTATGATCAGCCACGTGATCAGTGCATGATAGCCAC
The DNA here is from genome assembly GCF_032452875.1 of Bos javanicus. Classification (NCBI taxonomy): domain Eukaryota; kingdom Metazoa; phylum Chordata; class Mammalia; order Artiodactyla; family Bovidae; genus Bos; species Bos javanicus. Next base: position 90,816 of record NW_026894128.1, on the reverse strand, counting down.
GTGATCAGTGCATGATCAGTTACGTGATCAGTGCATGATCAGCCACGTGATCAGTGCATGGTCAGACACGTGATCAGTGCATGATCAGCCACGTGATCAGTGCATGATATCCACGTGATCAGTGCATGATCATCACGTGATCAGTGTATGATCAGCCACGTGATCAGTGCATGATCAGTCACGTGATCTGGGCCTGCTGAGCTGCGTGATTACTGTCTGCTCATCTGCTTGACAATTGCCAGCTGAGCTGCACGATTCCTGCCTGATCAGCTGCTTGATTATTGCCAGCTGAGCAGCATGATTCCTCACACCTGTGTTCCATGATTATTGCCTGCTGACTGTTTGATTCGTGCCTACTCAGCTCTTTGTTTATTGCCTCCAGAGGCACATGATCAGTGTATGATAGCAAACATGATCAGTGCATGATCAGTCACATGATCAGTCACATGATCAGTGCATTAAGTCACGTGATCAGTGCATGATAGTCATGTGATCAGTCCATGATCAGTCACGTGATCAGTGCATGATCAGCCACGTGATCAGTGCATGATCTGTCACGTGATTAGTGTATGATCATCCACGTGATCAGTGCATGGGCAGTCACGTGATCAGTGCATGATATAGACGTGATCAGTGCATGATCAGTCACGTGATCAGTGCATGATAGCCACGTGATCAGTGCATGATCAGTCACCTGATGGGTGTATGATCATTCACGTGACCTGTACATGGTAGCTACATGATCATTGCATGATCAGCCACGTGAGTAGTGCATGATAGCCACGTGATCAGTGCATGATCAGTCACGTGATCAGTGCATGATCAGTCATGTGACCAGTACATGGTAGCTGCGTGATCATGGCATGATCAGCCACGTGATCAGTGCATGATAGCCACGTGATCAGTGCATGATCAGTCACGTGATCAGTGCATGATCAGTCACGTGATCAGTGCATGATCAGCCACGTGATCAGTGCATGATCTGTCACAGATTAGTGTATGATCATCCACGTGATCAGTGCATGGGCAGTCATGTGATCAGTGCATGATATAGACGTGATCAGTGCATGATCAGTCACGTGATCAGTGCATGATAGCCACGTGATCAGTGCATGATCAGTCACCTGATGGGTGTATGATCATTCACGTGACCTGTACATGGTAGCTACATGATCATTGCATGATCAGCCACGTGAGTAGTTCATGATAGCCACGTGATCAGTGCATGATCAGTCACGTGATCAGTGCATGATCAGTCATGTGACCAGTACATGGTAGCTGCGTGATCATGGCATGATCAGCCACGTGAGCAGTGCATGATAGCCACGTGATCAGTGCATGATCAGTCACGTGATCAGTGCATGATCAGTCACGTGATCAGTGCATGATCAGCCACGTGATCAGTGCATGATCAGGCACGTGATCAGTGTATGTCCAGCCACGTGATCAGTGCATGATAGCCACGTGATCAGTGCATGATCAGTCACGTGATCAGTGCATGATCAGTTATGTGATCAGTGTATGATCAGCCACGTGATCAGTGCATGATCAGCCACGTGATCAGTGCATGATCATTACGTGATCAGTGCATGATCAGTCACGTGACCAGTACATGGTAGCTACGTGATCATTGCATGATCAGCCACGTGATCAGTGCATGATAGCCACGTGATCAGTGCATGATAGCCACGTGATCAGTGCATGATCAGTCATGTGATCGTGTGTGATCAGCCACGTGATCAGTGCATGATATCCACGTGATCAGTGCATGACAGCCACGTGATCAGTGCATGAGAGCCACGTGATCAGTGCATGATCAGTCACGTGACATGTGTGATCAGCCACGTGATCAGTGCATGATGAGCCACGTGATCAGTGCAGGATCAATTACGTGATCAGTGCATGATCAGTCACGTGACCAGTACATGGTTGCTACGTGATCGTTGCATGATCAGCCACGTGAGCAGAGCATGATAGCCACGTGGTCAGTGCATGATCAGTCACGTGATCAGTACATGATCAGTCACGTGAACAGTGCATGATCATTTACGTGATCTTTGCATGATCAGTCACGTTACCAGTATATGGTTGCTACGTGATCATTCCATGACGAGCCACGTGAGCAGTGCATGATAGCCACGTGATGTGTGCATGAGTTACGTGAGCAGAGTATGATCAGCCACGTGATCAGTGCATGAGTGCCACGTGATCAGTGCATGATATGTCACGTGACAGGTGTGTGATCAGCCACGTGAACAGTGCATGTTCAGCCACGTGATCAGTGCATGATAGCCACGTGATCAGTGCATGATCAGTTACGTGAGCAGTGTATGATCAGCCACGTGATCAGTGCATGGTCAGACACGTGAACAGTGTATGATCAGCCACGTGATCAGTGCATGATATCCAAGTGATCAGTGCATGATCATCACGTGATCAGTGTATGATCAGCCACGTGAACAGTGCATGCTCAGTCACGTGATCTGGGCCTGCTGAGCTGCGTGATTACTGTCTGCTCATCTGCTTGACAATTGCCAGCTGAGCTGCACGATTCCTGCCTGTCATCTGCTTGACAATTGCCAGCTGTGCTGCGTAATTCCTGCCTGCTCAGCTGCTTGATTATTGCCAGCTGAGCAGCATGATTCCTCACACCTGAGTTCCATGATTATTGCCTGCTGACTGTTTGATTCGTGCCTACTCAGCTCTTTGTTTATTGCCTCCAGAGGCACATGATCAGTGTATGATAGCAAACATGATCAGCGCATGATCAGTCACATGATCAGCGCCATTAAGTCACGTGATCACTACATGATAGTCATGTGATCAGTCCATGCTCAGTCACGGTATCAGTGCATGATCAGCCACGTGATCAGTGCATGATCTGTCACAAGATTAGTGTATGATCATCCACGTGATCAGTGCTCGGGCAGTCATGTGATCAGTGCATGATATAGACGTGAACAGTGCATGATCAGTCTCGTGATCAGTGCATGATAGCCACGTGATCAGTGCATGATCAGTCACCTGATGGGTGTATGATCATTCACGTGACCTGTACATGGTAGCTACATGATCAGCCACGTGAGTAGTTCATGATAGCCACGTGATCACTGCATGATCAGTCACGTGATCAGTGCATGATCAGTCATGTGACCAGTACATGGTAGCTGCATGATCATGGCATGATCAGCCACGTGAGCAGTGCATGATAGCCACGTGATCAGTGCATGATCAGTCACGTGATCAGTGCATGATCAGTCACGTGATCAGTGCATGATCAGACACGTGATCAGTGCATGATCAGTCACGTGATCAGTGCATGATCAGCCACGTGATCAGTGCATGACCAGGCACGTGATCAGTGTATGTCCAGCCAAGTGATCAGTGCATGATAGCCACGTGATCAGTGCATGATCAGTCACGTGATCAGTGCATGATCAGTTATGTGATCAGTGTATGATCAGCCACGTGATCAGTGCATGATCAGCCACGTGATCAGTGCATGATCAATTACGTGCTCAGTGCATGATCAGTCACGTGACCAGTACATGGTAGCTACGTGATCATTGCCTGATCAGCCACGTGATCAGTGCATGATAGCCACGTGATCAGTGCATGATAGCCACGTGATCAGTGCATGATCAGTCATGTGATACGTGTGTGATCAGCCACGTGATCAGTGCATGATATCCACGTGATCAGTGCATGACAGCCACGTGATCAGTGCATGAGAGCCACGTGATCAGTGCATGATCAGTCACGTGATCATGTGTGATCAGCCACGTGATCAGTGCATGATGAGCCACGTGATCAGTGCATGATCAATTACGTGATCAGTGCATGATCAGTCACGTGACCAGTACATGGTTGCTACGTGATCATGCATGATCAGCCACGTGAGCAGAGCATGATAGCCACGTGATCAGTGCATGATCAGTCACGTGATCAGTACATGATCAGTCACGTGATCAGTGCATGATCATTGACGTGATCTTTGCATGATCAGTCACGTTACCAGTATATGGTTGCTACGTGATCATTGCATGACGAGCCACGTGATCAGTGCATGATAGCCACGTGATGTGTGCATGAGTTACGTGATCAGTGTATGATCAGCCACGTGATCAGTGCATGATAGCCACGTGATCAGTGCATGATCAGCCACGTGAACAGTGTATGATCAGCCACGTGATCAGTGCATGATATCCGTGATCAGTGCATGATCATCACGTGATCAGTGTATGATCAGCCACGTGAACAGTGCATGCTCAGTCACGTGATCTGGGCCTGCTGAGCTGCGTGATTACTGTCTGCTCATCTGCTTGACAATTGCCTGCTGAGCTGCGATTCCTGCCTGCTCAGCTGCTTGATTATTGCCAGCTGAGCAGCATGATTCCTCACACCTGTGTTCCATGATTATTGCCTGCTGACTGTTTGATTCGTGCCTACTCAGCTCTTTGTTTATTGCCTCCAGAGGCACATGATCAGTGTATGATAGCAAACATGATCAGCGCATGATCAGTCACATGATCAGTCACATGATCAGCGCCATTAAGTCACGTGATCACTACATGATAGTCATGTGATCAGTCCATGCTCAGTCACGGTATCAGTGCATGATCAGCCACGTGATCAGTGCATGATCTGTCACAAGATTAGTGTATGATCATCCACGTGATCAGTGCACGGCAGTCATGTGATCAGTGCATGATATAGACGTGAACAGTGCATGATCAGTCTCGTGATCAGTGCATGATAGCCACGTGATCAGTGCATGATCAGTCACCTGATGGGTGTATGATCATTCACGTGACCTGTACATGGTAGCTACATGATCATTGCATGATCAGCCACGTGATAGTTCATGATAGCCACGTGATCACTGCATGATCAGTCACGTGATCAGTGCATGATCAGTCATGTGACCAGTACATGGTAGCTGCGTGATCATGGCATGATCAGCCAGCAGTGCATGATAGCCACGTGATCAGTGCATGATCAGTCACGTGATCAGTGCATGATCAGTCACGTGATCAGTGCATGATCAGCCACGTGATCAGTGCATGATCAGTCACGTGATCAGTGCATGATCAGCCACGTGATCAGTGCATGACCAGGCACGTGATCAGTGTATGTCAGCCAAGTGATCAGTGCATGATAGCCACGTGATCAGTGCATGATCAGTCACGTGATCAGTGCATGATCAATTATGTGATCAGTGTATGATCAGCCACGTGATCAGTGCATGATCAGCCACATGATCAGTGCATGATCAATTACGTGATCAGTGCATGATCAGTCACGTGACCAGTACATGGTAGCTACGTGATCATTGCCTGATCAGCCACGTGATCAGTGCATGATAGCCACGTGATCAGTGCATGATAGCCACGTGATCAGTGCATGATCAGTCATGTGATACGTGTGTGATCAGCCACGTGATCAGTGCATGATATCCACGTGATCAGTGCATGACAGCCACGTGATCAGTGCATGAGAGCCACGGATCAGTGCATGATCAGTCACGTGATACATGTGTGATCAGCCACGTGATCAGTGCATGATGAGCCACGTGATCAGTGATCAATTACGTGATCAGTGCATGATCAGTCACGTGACCAGTACATGGTTGCTACGTGATCGTTGCATGATCAGCCACGTGAGCAGAGCATGATAGCCACGTGGTCAGTGCATGATCAGTCACGTGATCAGTACATGATCAGTCACGTGAACAGTGCATGATCATTTACGTGATCTTGCATGATCAGTCACGTTACCAGTATATGGTTGCTACGTGATCATTCCATGACAGCCACGTGAGCAGTGCATGATAGCCACGTGATGTGTGCATGAGTTACGTGAGCAGAGTATGATCAGCCACGTGATCAGTGCATGAGTGCCACGTGATCAGTGCATGATATGTCACGTGACAGGTGTGTGATCAGCCACGTGAACAGTGCATGTTCAGCCACGTGATCAGTGCATGATAGCCACGTGATCAGTGCATGATCAGTTACGTGAGCAGTGTATGATCAGCCACGTGATCAGTGCATGGTCAGACACGTGAACAGTGTATGATCAGCCACGTGATCAGTGCATGATATCCAAGTGATCAGTGCATGATCATCACGTGATCAGTGTATGATCAGCCACGTGAACAGTGCATGCTCAGTCACGTGATCTGGGCCTGCTGAGCTGCGTGATTACTGTCTGCTCATCTGCTTGACAATTGCCAGCTGAGCTGCACGATTCCTGCCTGTCATCTGCTTGACAATTGCCAGCTGTGCTGCGTAATTCCTGCCTGCTCAGCTGCTTGATTATTGCCAGCTGAGCAGCATGATTCCTCACACCTGAGTTCCATGATTATTGCCTGCTGACTGTTTGATTCGTGCCTACTCAGCTCTTTGTTTATTGCCTCCAGAGGCACATGATCAGTGTATGATAGCAAACATGATCAGCGCATGATCAGTCACATGATCAGCGCCATTAAGTCACGTGATCACTACATGATAGTCATGTGATCAGTCCATGCTCAGTCACGGTATCAGTGCATGATCAGCCACGTGATCAGTGCATGATCTGTCACAAGATTAGTGTATGATCATCCACGTGATCAGTGCACGGGCAGTCATGTGATCAGTGCATGATATAGACGTGATCAGTGCATGATCAGTCTCGTGATCAGTGCATGATAGCCACGTGATCAGTGCATGATCAGTCACCTGATGGGTGTATGATCATTCACGTGACCTGTACATGGTAGCTACATGATCATTGCATGATCAGCCACGTGAGTAGTGCATGATAGCCACGTGATCACTGCATGATCAGTCACGTGATCAGTGCATGATCAGTCATGTGACCAGTACATGGTAGCTGCGTGATCATGGCATGATCAGCCACGTGAGCAGTGCATGATAGCCACGTGATCAGTGCATGATCAGTCACGTGATCAGTGCATGATCAGTCACGTGATCAGTGCATGATCAGACACGTGATCAGTGCATGATCAGTCACGTGATCAGTGCATGATCAGCCACGTGATCAGTGCATGATCAGGCACGTGATCAGTGTGATCAGCCAAGTGATCAGTGCATGATAGCCACGTGATCAGTGCATGATCAGTCACGTGATCAGTGCATGATCAGTTACGTGATCAGTGTATGATCAGCCACGTGATCAGTGCATGATCAGCCACATGATCAGTGCATGATCAATTACGTGATCAGTGCATGATCAGTCACGTGACCAGTACATGGTAGCTACGTGATCATTGCATGATCAGCCACGTGATCAGTGCATGATAGCCACGTGATCAGTGCATGATAGCCACGTGATCAGTGCATGATCAGTCATGTGATACGTGTGTGATCAGCCACGTGATCAGTGCATGATATCCACGTGATCAGTGCATGACAGCCACGTGATCAGTGCATGAGAGCCACGTGATCAGTGCATGATCAGTCACGTGATACATGTGTGATCAGCCACGTGATCAGTGCATGATGAGCCACGTGATCAGTGCAGGATCAATTACGTGATCAGTGCATGATCAGTCACGTGACCAGTACATGGTTGCTACGTGATCGTTGCATGATCAGCCACGTGAGCAGAGCATGATAGCCACGTGATCAGTGCATGATCAGTCACGTGATCAGTACATGATCAGTCACGTGAACAGTGCATGATCATTTACGTGATCTTTGCATGATCAGTCACGTGACCAGTATATGGTTGCTACGTGATCATTCCATGACGAGCCACGTGAGCAGTGCATGATAGCCACGTGATGTGTGCATGAGTTACGTGAGCAGAGTATGATCAGCCACGTGATCAGTGCATGAGTGCCACGTGATCAGTGCATGATATGTCACGTGACAGGTGTGTGATCAGCCACGTGAACAGTGCATGTTCAGCCACGTGATCAGTGCATGATAGCCACGTGATCAGTGCATGATCAGTTACGTGAGCAGTGTATGATCAGCCACGTGATCAGTGCATGGTCAGACACGTGAACAGTGTATGATCAGCCACGTGATCAGTGCATGATATCCAAGTGATCAGTGCATGATCATCACGTGATCAGTGTATGATCAGCCACGTGAACAGTGCATGCTCAGTCACGTGATCTGGGCCTGCTGAGCTGCGTGATTACTGTCTGCTCATCTGCTTGACAATTGCCAGCTGAGCTGCACGATTCCTGCCTGCTCAGCTGCTTGATTATTGCCAGCTGAGCAGCATGATTCCTCACACCTGAGTTCCATGATTATTGCCTGCTGACTGTTTGATTCGTGCCTACTCAGCTCTTTGTTTATTGCCTCCAGAGGCACATGATCAGTGTATGATAGCAAACATGATCAGCGCATGATCAGTCACATGATCAGTCACAGATCGCCATTAAGTCACGTGATCACTACATGATAGTCATGTGATCAGTCCATGCTCAGTCACGGTATCAGTGCATGATCAGCCACGTGATCAGTGCATGATCTGTCACAAGATTAGTGTATGATCATCCACGTGATCAGTGCACGGGCAGTCATGTGATCAGTGCATGATATAGACGTGAACAGTGCATGATCAGTCTCGTGATCAGTGCATGATAGCCACGTGATCAGTGCATGATCAGTCACCTGATGGGTGTATGATCATTCACGTGACCTGTACATGGTAGCTACATGATCATTGCATGATCAGCCACGTGAGTAGTGCATGATAGCCACGTGATCACTGCATGATCAGTCACGTGATCAGTGCATGATCAGTCATGTGACCAGTACATGGTAGCTGCGTGATCATGGCATGATCAGCCACGTGAGCAGTGCATGATAGCCACGTGATCAGTGCATGATCAGTCACGTGATCAGTGCATGATCAGTCACGTGATCAGTGCATGATCAGCCACGTGATCAGTGCATGATCAGTCACGTGATCAGTGCATGATCAGCCACGTGATCAGTGCATGTCATGTGATCAGTGCATGATATAGACGTGATCAGTGCATGATCAGTCACGTGATCAGTGCATGATAGCCACGTGATCAGTGCATGATCAGTCACGTGATCAGTGCATGATCAGTCACGTGATCAGTACATGGTAGCCATGATCAGTGCATGATCAGCCACGTGATCAGTGCATGATAGCCACGTGATCAGTGCATGATCAGTCACGTGATCAGTGCATGATCAGTCACGTGACCAGTACATGATAGCTGCGTGATCATGCATGATCAGCCACGTGATCAGTGCATGATAGCCACGTGATCAGTGCATGATCAGTCACGTGATCAGTGCATGATCAGTCACGTGATCAGTGCATGATCAGCCACGTGATCAGTGCATGATCAGTCACGTGATCAGTGCATGATCAGCCACGTGATCAGTGCATGATCAGCCACGTGATCAGTGCATGATCAGCCACGTGATCAGTGCATGATCACGTGATCAGTGCATGATCAGTCACGTGATCAGTGCATGATCAGTCACGTGATCAGTGCATGATCAGCCACGTGATCAGTGCATGATCAGCCACGTGATCAGTGCATGATCAGTTGATCAGTGCATGATCAGTCACGTGATCAGTACATGATAGCTACGTGATCAGTGCATGATCAGCCACGTGATCAGTGCATGATAGCCACGTGATCAGTGCATGATAGCCACGTGATCAGTGCATGATCAGTCACGTGATCAGTGCATGATCAGTCACGTGATCAGTGCATGATCACCACGTGATCAGTGCATGATCAGTCACGTGACCAGTGCATGGTTGCTACGTGATCAGTGCATGACAGCCACGTGATCAGTGCATGATAGCCACGTGATGTGTGCATGAGTTACGTGATCAGTGTATGATCAGCCACGTGATCAGTGCATGATGCCACGTGATCAGTGCATGATCAGTCACGTGATCAGTGTGATCAGCCACGTGATCAGTGCATGATCAGCCACGTGATCAGTGCATGATATCCACGTGATCAGTGCATGATCATCACGTGATCAGTGTATGATCAGCCACGTGAACAGTGCATGCTCAGTCACGTGATCAGGGCCTGCTGAGCTGCGTGATTACTGTCTGCTCATCTGCTTGACAATTGCCAGCTGAGCTGCACGATTCCTGCCTGCTCAGCTGCTTGATTATTGCCAGCTGAGCAGCATGATTCCTCACACCTGTGTTCCATGATTATTGCCTGCTGACTGTTTGATTCGTGCCTACTCAGCTCTTTGTTTATTGCCTCCAGAGGCACATGATCAGTGTATGATAGCAAACATGATCAGTGCATGATCAGTCACATGATCAGTCACATGATCAGCGCCATTAAGTCACGTGATCACTACATGATAGTCATGTGATCAGTCCATGCTCAGTCACGGTATCAGTGCATGATCAGCCACGTGATCAGTGCATGATCTGTCACAAGATTAGTGTATGATCATCCACGTGATCAGTGCACGGGCAGTCATGTGATCAGTGCATGATATAGACGTGATCAGTGCATGATCAGTCTCGTGATCAGTGCATGATAGCCACGTGATCAGTGCATGATCAGTCACCTGATGGGTGTATGATCATTCACGTGACCTGTACATGGTAGCTACATGATCATTGCATGATCAGCCACGTGAGTAGTGCATGATAGCCACGTGATCACTGCATGATCAGTCACGTGATCAGTGCATGATCAGTCATGTGACCAGTACATGGTAGCTGCGTGATCATGGCATGATCAGCCACGTGAGCAGTGCATGATAGCCACGTGATCAGTGCATGATCAGTCACGTGATCAGTGCATGATCAGTCACGTGATCAGTGCATGATCAGCCACGTGATCAGTGCATGATCAGTCACGTGATCAGTGCATGATCAGCCACGTGATCAGTGCATGACCAGGCACGTGATCAGTGTATGTCAGCCACGTGATCAGTGCATGATAGCCACGTGATCAGTGCATGATCAGTCACGTGATCAGTGCATGATCAGTCACGTGATCAGTGCATGATCAGCCACGTGATCAGTGCATGATCAGCCACATGATCAGTGCATGATCAATTACGTGATCAGTGCATGATCAGTCACGTGACCAGTACATGGTAGCTACGTGATCATTGCATGATCAGCCACGTGATCAGTGCATGATAGCCACGTGATCAGTGCATGATAGCCACGTGATCAGTGCATGATCAGTCATGTGATACGTGTGTGATCAGCCACATGATCAGTGCATGATATCCACGTGATCAGTGCATGACAGCCACGTGATCAGTGCATGAGAGCCACGTGATCAGTGCATGATCAGTCACGTGATACATGTGTGATCAGCCACGTGATCAGTGCATGATGAGCCACGTGATCAGTGCAGGATCAATTACGTGATCAGTGCATGATCAGTCACGTGACCAGTACATGGTTGCACGTGATCGTTGCATGATCAGCCACGTGAGCAGAGCATGATAGCCACGTGATCAGTGCATGATCAGTCACGTGATCAGTACATGATCAGTCACGTGAACAGTGCATGATCATTTACGTGATCTTTGCATGATCAGTCACGTGACCAGTATATGGTTGCTACGTGATCATTCCATGACGAGCCACGTGAGCAGTGCATGATAGCCACGTGATGTGTGCATGAGTTACGTGAGCAGAGTATGATCAGCCACGTGATCAGTGCATGAGTGCCACGTGATCAGTGCATGATATGTCACGTGACAGGTGTGTGATCAGCCACGTGAACAGTGCATGTTCAGCCACGTGATCAGTGCATGATAGCCACGTGATCAGTGCATGATCAGTTACGTGAGCAGTGTATGATCAGCCACGTGATCAGTGCATGGTCAGACACGTGAACAGTGTATGATCAGCCACGTGATCAGTGCATGATATCCAAGTGATCAGTGCATGATCATCACGTGATCAGTGTATGATCAGCCACGTGAACAGTGCATGCTCAGTCACGTGATCTGGGCCTGCTGAGCTGCGTGATTACTGTCTGCTCATCTGCTTGACAATTGCCAGCTGAGCTGCACGATTCCTGCCTGTCATCTGCTTGACAATTGCCAGCTGTGCTGCGTAATTCCTGCCTGCTCAGCTGCTTGATTATTGCCAGCTGAGCAGCATGATTCCTCACACCTGAGTTCCATGATTATTGCCTGCTGACTGTTTGATTCGTGCCTACTCAGCTCTTTGTTTATTGCCTCCAGAGGCACATGATCAGTGTATGATAGCAAACATGATCAGCGCATGATCAGTCACATGATCAGCGCCATTAAGTCACGTGATCACTACATGATAGTCATGTGATCAGTCCATGCTCAGTCACGGTATCAGTGCATGATCAGCCACGTGATCAGTGCATGATCTGTCACAAGATTAGTGTATGATCATCCACGTGATCAGTGCATGGGCAGTCATGTGATCAGTGCATGATATAGACGTGAACAGTGCATGATCAGTCTCGTGATCAGTGCATGATAGCCACGTGATCAGTGCATGATCAGTCACCTGATGGGTGTATGATCATTCACGTGACCTGTACATGGTAGCTACATGATCATTGCATGATCAGCCACGTGAGTAGTTCATGATAGCCACGTGATCACTGCATGATCAGTCACGTGATCAGTGCATGATCAGTCATGTGACCAGTACATGGTAGCTGCGTGATCATGGCATGATCAGCCACGTGAGCAGTGCATGATAGCCACGTGATCAGTGCATGATCAGTCACGTGATCAGTGCATGATCAGTCACGTGATCAGTGCATGATCAGACACGTGATCAGTGCATGATCAGTCACGTGATCAGTGCATGATCAGCCACGTGATCAGTGCATGACCAGGCACGTGATCAGTGTATGTCAGCCACGTGATCAGTGCATGATAGCCACGTGATCAGTGCATGATCAGTCACGTGATCAGTGCATGATCAGTTACGTGATCAGTGCATGATCAGCCACGTGATCAGTGCATGATCAGCCACATGATCAGTGCATGATCAATTACGTGATCAGTGCATGATCAGTCACGTGACCAGTACATGGTAGCTACGTGATCATTGCATGATCAGCCACGTGATCAGTGCATGATAGCCACGTGATCAGTGCATGATAGCCACGTGATCAGTGCATGATCAGTCATGTGATACGTGTGTGATCAGCCACGTGATCAGTGCATGATATCCACGTGATCAGTGCATGACAGCCACGTGATCAGTGCATGAGAGCCACGTGATCAGTGCATGATCAGTCACGTGATACATGTGTGATCAGCCACGTGATCAGTGCATGATGAGCCACGTGATCAGTGCAGGATCAATTACGTGATCAGTGCATGATCAGTCACGTGACCAGTACATGGTTGCTACGTGATCGTTGCATGATCAGCCACGTGAGCAGAGCATGATAGCCACGTGATCAGTGCATGATCAGTCACGTGATCAGTACATGATCAGTCACGTGAACAGTGCATGATCATTTACGTGATCTTTGCATGATCAGTCACGTACCAGTATATGGTTGCTACGTGATCATTCCATGACGAGCCACGTGAGCAGTGCATGATAGCCACGTGATGTGTGCATGAGTTACGTGAGCAGAGTATGATCAGCCACGTGATCAGTGCATGAGTGCCACGTGATCAGTGCATGATATGTCACGACAGGTGTGTGATCAGCCACGTGAACAGTGCATGTTCAGCCACGTGATCAGTGCATGATAGCCACGTGATCAGTGCATGATCAGTTACGTGAGCAGTGTATGATCAGCCACGTGATCAGTGCATGGTCAGACACGTGAACAGTGTATGATCAGCCACGTGATCAGTGCATGATATCCGTGATCAGTGCATGATCATCACGTGATCAGTGTATGATCAGCCACGTGAACAGTGCATGCTCAGTCACGTGATCTGGGCCTGCTGAGCTGCGTGATTACTGTCTGCTCATCTGCTTGACAATTGCCAGCTGAGCTGCACGATTCCTGCCTGCTCAGCTGCTTGATTATTGCCAGCTGAGCAGCATGATTCCTCACACCTGTGTTCCATGATTATTGCCTGCTGACTGTTTGATTCGTGCCTACTCAGCTCTTTGTTTATTGCCTCCAGAGGCACATGATCAGTGTATGATAGCAAACATGATCATGCATGATCAGTCACATGATCAGTCACATGATCAGCGCCATTAAGTCACGTGATCACTACATGATAGTCATGTGATCAGTCCATGCTCAGTCACGGTATCAGTGCATGATCAGCCACGTGATCAGTGCATGATCTGTCACAAGATTAGTGTATGATCATCCACGTGATCAGTGCACGGGCAGTCATGTGATCAGTGCATGATATAGACGTGATCAGTGCATGATCAGTCTCGTGATCAGTGCATGATAGCCACGTGATCAGTGCATGATCAGTCACCTGATGGGTGTATGATCATTCACGTGACCTGTACATGGTAGCTACATGATCATTGCATGATCAGCCACGTGAGTAGTGCATGATAGCCACGTGATCAGTGCATGATCAGTCACGTGATCAGTGCATGATCAGTCATGTGACCAGTACATGGTAGCTGCGTGATCATGCATGATCAGCCACGTGAGCAGTGCATGATAGCCACGTGATCAGTGCATGATCAGACACGTGATCAGTGCATGATCAGTCACGTGATCAGTGCATGATCAGCCACGTGATCAGTGCATGATCAGTCACGTGATCAGTGTATGATCATCCACGTGATCAGTGCATGATCAGTCACGTGATCAGTGCATGATATAGACGTGATCAGTGCATGATCAGTCGTGATCAGTGCATGATAGCCACGTGATCAGTGCATGATCAGTCACGTGATCAGTGTATGATCATTCACGTGACCAGTACATGGTAGCTACGTGATCATTGCATGATCAGCCACGTGATAGTGCATGATAGCCACGTGATCAGTGCATGATCAGTCACGTGATCAGTGCATGATCAGTCACGTGACCAGTACATGGTAGCCGTGATCATGCATGATCAGCCACGTGATCAGTGCATGATAGCCACGTGATCAGTGCATGATCAGTCACGTGATCAGTGCATGATCAGTCACATGATCAGTGCATGATCAGCCACGTGATCAGTGCATGATCAGTCACGTGATCAGTGCATGATCAGCCACGTGATCAGTGCATGACAGGCACGTGATCAGTGCATGATCAGCCACGTGATCAGTGCATGATAGCCACGTGATCAGTGCATGATCAGTCACGTGATCAGTGCATGATCAGTTATGTGATCAGTGCATGATCAGCCACGTGATCAGTGCATGATCAGCCACGTGATCAGTGCATGATCAATTACGTGATCAGTGCATGATCAGTCACGTGACCAGTACATGGTAGCTACGTGATCATTGCATGATCAGCCACGTGATCAGTGCATGATAGCCACGTGATCAGTGCATGATAGCCACGTGATCAGTGCATGATCAGTCATGTGATACGTGTGTGATCAGCCACGTGATCAGTGCATGATATCCACGTGATCAGTGCATGACAGCCACGTGATCAGTGCATGAGAGCCACGTGATCAGTGCATGATCAGTCACGTGATACATGTGTGATCAGCCACGTGATCAGTGCATGATGAGCCACGTGATCAGTGCAGGATCAATTACGTGATCAGTGCATGATCAGTCACGTGACCAGTACATGGTTGCTACGTGATCGTTGCATGATCAGCCACGTGAGCAGAGCATGATAGCCACGTGATCAGTGCATGATCAGTCACGTGATCAGTACATGATCAGTCACGTGAACAGTGCATGATCATTTACGTGATCTTGCATGATCAGTCACGTGACCAGTATATGGTAGCTACGTGATCATTCCATGACGAGCCACGTGAGCAGTGCATGATAGCCACGTGATGTGTGCATGAGTTACGTGAGCAGAGTATGATCAGCCACGTGATCAGTGCATGAGTGCCACGTGATCAGTGCATGATATGTCACGTGACAGGTGTGTGATCAGCCACGTGAACAGTGCATGTTCAGCCACGTGATCAGTGCATGATAGCCACGTGATCAGTGCATGATCAGTTACGTGAGCAGTGTATGATCAGCCACGTGATCAGTGCATGGTCAGACACGTGAACAGTGTATGATCAGCCACGTGATCAGTGCATGATATCCAAGTGATCAGTGCATGATCATCACGTGATCAGTGTATGATCAGCCACGTGAACAGTGCATGCTCAGTCACGTGATCTGGGCCTGCTGAGCTGCGTGATTACTGTCTGCTCATCTGCTTGACAATTGCCAGCTGAGCTGCACGATTCCTGCCTGTCATCTGCTTGACAATTGCCAGCTGTGCTGCGTAATTCCTGCCTGCTCAGCTGCTTGATTATTGCCAGCTGAGCAGCATGATTCCTCACACCTGAGTTCCATGATTATTGCCTGCTGACTGTTTGATTCGTGCCTACTCAGCTCTTTGTTTATTGCCTCCAGAGGCACATGATCAGTGTATGATAGCAAACATGATCAGCGCATGATCAGTCACATGATCAGCGCCATTAAGTCACGTGATCACTACATGATAGTCATGTGATCAGTCCATGCTCAGTCACGGTATCAGTGCATGATCAGCCACGTGATCAGTGCATGATCTGTCACAAGATTAGTGTATGATCATCCACGTGATCAGTGCATGGGCAGTCATGTGATCAGTGCATGATATAGACGTGAACAGTGCATGATCAGTCTCGTGATCAGTGCATGATAGCCACGTGATCAGTGCATGATCAGTCACCTGATGGGTGTATGATCATTCACGTGACCTGTACATGGTAGCTACATGATCATTGCATGATCAGCCACGTGAGTAGTGCATGATAGCCACGTGATCACTGCATGATCAGTCACGTGATCAGTGCATGATCAGTCATGTGACCAGTACATGGTAGCTGCGTGATCATGGCATGATCAGCCACGTGAGCAGTGCATGATAGCCACGTGATCAGTGCATGATCAGTCACGTGATCAGTGCATGATCAGTCACGTGATCAGTGCATGATCAGACACGTGATCAGTGCATGATCAGTCACGTGATCAGTGCATGATCAGCCACGTGATCAGTGCATGACCAGGCACGTGATCAGTGTATGATCAGCCACGTGATCAGTGCATGATAGCCACGTGATCAGTGCATGATCAGTCACGTGATCAGTGCATGATCAGTATGTGATCAGTGCATGATCAGCCACGTGATCAGTGCATGATCAGCCACGTGATCAGTGCATGATCAATTACGTGATCAGTGCATGATCAGTCACGTGACCAGTACATGGTAGCTACGTGATCATTGCATGATCAGCCACGTGATCAGTGCATGATAGCCACGTGATCAGTGCATGATAGCCACGTGATCAGTGCATGATCAGTCATGTGATACGTGTGTGATCAGCCACGTGATCAGTGCATGATATCCACGTGATCAGTGCATGACAGCCACGTGATCAGTGCATGAGAGCCACGGATCAGTGCATGATCAGTCACGTGATACATGTGATCAGCCACGTGATCAGTGCATGATGAGCCACGTGATCAGTGCAGGATCAATTACGTGATCAGTGCATGATCAGTCACGTGACCAGTACATGGTTGCTACGTGATCGTGCATGATCAGCCACGTGAGCAGTGCATGATAGCCACGTGATCAGTGCATGATCAGTCACGTGATCAGTACATGATCAGTCACGTGAACAGTGCATGATCATTTACGTGATTTGCATGATCAGTCACGTGACCAGTATATGGTTGCTACGTGATCATTCCATGACGAGCCACGTGAGCAGTGCATGATAGCCACGTGATGTGTGCATGAGTTACGTGAGCAGAGTATGATCAGCCACGTGATCAGTGCATGAGTGCCACGTGATCAGTGCATGATATGTCACGTGACAGTGTGTGATCAGCCACGTGAACAGTGCATGTTCAGCCACGTGATCAGTGCATGATAGCCACGTGATCAGTGCATGATCAGTTACGTGAGCAGTGTATGATCAGCCACGTGATCAGTGCATGGTCAGACACGTGATCAGTGTATGATCAGCCACGTGATCAGTGCATGATATCCAAGTGATCAGTGCATGATCATCACGTGATCAGTGTATGATCAGCCACGTGAACAGTGCATGCTCAGTCACGTGATCTGGGCCTGCTGAGCTGCGTGATTACTGTCTGCTCATCTGCTTGACAATTGCCAGCTGAGCTGCACGATTCCTGCCTGCTCAGCTGCTTGATTATTGCCAGCTGAGCAGCATGATTCCTCACACCTGAGTTCCATGATTATTGCCTGCTGACTGTTTGATTCGTGCCTACTCAGCTCTTTGTTTATTGCCTCCAGAGGCACATGATCAGTGTATGATAGCAAACATGATCATGCATGATCAGTCACATGATCAGTCACATGATCAGCGCCATTAAGTCACGTGATCACTACATGATAGTCATGTGATCAGTCCATGCTCAGTCACGGTATCAGTGCATGATCAGCCACGTGATCAGTGCATGATCTGTCACAAGATTAGTGTATGATCATCCACGTGATCAGTGCACGGGCAGTCATGTGATCAGTGCATGATATAGACGTGATCAGTGCATGATCAGTCTCGTGATCAGTGCATGATAGCCACGTGATCAGTGCATGATCAGTCACCTGATGGGTGTATGATCATTCACGTGACCTGTACATGGTAGCTACATGATCATTGCATGATCAGCCACGTGAGTAGTGCATGATAGCCACGTGATCAGTGCATGATCAGTCACGTGATCAGTGCATGATCAGTCATGTGACCAGTACATGGTAGCTGCGTGATCATGGCATGATCAGCCACGTGAGCAGTGCATGATAGCCACGTGATCAGTGCATGATCAGACACGTGATCAGTGCATGATCAGTCACGTGATCAGTGCATGATCAGCCACGTGATCAGTGCATGATCAGTCACGTGATCAGTGTATGATCAGCCACGTGATCAGTGCATGATCAGTCATGTGATCAGTGCATGATATAGACGTGATCAGTGCATGATCAGTCACGTGATCAGTGCATGATAGCCACGTGATCAGTGCATGATCAGTCACGTGATCAGTGCATGATCATTCACGTGACCAGTACATGGTAGCTACATGATCATTGCATGATCAGCCACGTGATCAGTGCATGATAGCCACGTGATCAGTGCATGATCAGTCACGTGATCAGTGCATGATCAGTCATGTGACCAGTACATGGTAGCTGCGTGATCATGCATGATCAGCCACGTGATCAGTGCATGATAGCCACGTGATCAGTGCATGATCAGTCACGTGATCAGTGCATGATCAGTCACGTGATCAGTGCATGATCAGCCACGTGATCAGTGCATGATCAGTCACGTGATCAGTGCATGATCAGCCACGTGATCAGTGCATGATCAGGCACGTGATCAGTGCATGATCAGCCACGTGATCAGTGCATGATAGCCACGTGATCAGTGCATGATCAGTCACGTGATCAGTGCATGATCAGTTACGTGATCAGTGTATGATCAGCCACGTGATCAGTGCATGATCAGCCACATGATCAGTGCATGATCAATTACGTGATCAGTGCATGATCAGTCACGTGACCAGTACATGGTAGCTACGTGATCATTGCCTGATCAGCCACGTGATCAGTGCATGATAGCCACGTGATCAGTGCATGATAGCCACGTGATCAGTGCATGATCAGTCATGTGATACGTGTGTGATCAGCCACGTGATCAGTGCATGATATCCACGTGATCAGTGCATGACAGCCACGTGATCAGTGCATGAGAGCCACGATCAGTGCATGATCAGTCACGTGATACATGTGTGATCAGCCACGTGATCAGTGCATGATGAGCCACGTGATCAGTGCAGGATCAATTACGTGATCAGTGCATGATCAGTCACGTGACCAGTACATGGTTGCTACGTGATCGTTGCATGATCAGCCACGTGAGCAGAGCATGATAGCCACGTGATCAGTGCATGATCAGTCACGTGATCAGTACATGATCAGTCACGTGAACAGTGCATGATCATTTACGTGATCTTTGCATGATCAGTCACGTGACCAGTATATGGTTGCTACGTGATCATTCCATGACGAGCCACGTGAGCAGTGCATGATAGCCACGTGATGTGTGCATGAGTTACGTGAGCAGAGTATGATCAGCCACGTGATCAGTGCATGAGTGCCACGTGATCAGTGCATGATATGTCACGTGACAGGTGTGTGATCAGCCACGTGAACAGTGCATGTTCAGCCACGTGATCAGTGCATGATAGCCACGTGATCAGTGCATGATCAGTTACGTGAGCAGTGTATGATCAGCCACGTGATCAGTGCATGGTCAGACACGTGAACAGTGTATGATCAGCCACGTGATCAGTGCATGATATCCAAGTGATCAGTGCATGATCATCACGTGATCAGTGTATGATCAGCCACGTGAACAGTGCATGCTCAGTCACGTGATCTGGGCCTGCTGAGCTGCGTGATTACTGTCTGCTCATCTGCTTGACAATTGCCAGCTGAGCTGCACGATTCCTGCCTGTCATCTGCTTGACAATTGCCAGCTGTGCTGCGTAATTCCTGCCTGCTCAGCTGCTTGATTATTGCCAGCTGAGCAGCATGATTCCTCACACCTGAGTTCCATGATTATTGCCTGCTGACTGTTTGATTCGTGCCTACTCAGCTCTTTGTTTATTGCCTCCAGAGGCACATGATCAGTGTATGATAGCAAACATGATCAGCGCATGATCAGTCACATGATCAGCGCCATTAAGTCACGTGATCACTACATGATAGTCATGTGATCAGTCCATGCTCAGTCACGGTATCAGTGCATGATCAGCCACGTGATCAGTGCATGATCTGTCACAAGATTAGTGTATGATCATCCACGTGATCAGTGCACGGGCAGTCATGTGATCAGTGCATGATATAGACGTGATCAGTGCATGATCAGTCTCGTGATCAGTGCATGATAGCCACGTGATCAGTGCATGATCAGTCACCTGATGGGTGTATGATCATTCACGTGACCTGTACATGGTAGCTACATGATCATTGCATGATCAGCCACGTGAGTAGTCATGATAGCCACGTGATCACTGCATGATCAGTCACGTGATCAGTGCATGATCAGTCATGTGACCAGTACATGGTAGCTGCGTGATCATGGCATGATCAGCCACGTGAGCAGTGCATGATAGCCACGTGATCAGTGCATGATCAGTCACGTGATCAGTGCATGATCAGTCACGTGATCAGTGCATGATCAGCCACGTGATCAGTGCATGATCAGTCACGTGATCAGTGCATGATCAGCCACGTGATCAGTGCATGATCAGGCACGTGATCAGTGCATGTCAGCCAGTGATCAGTGCATGATAGCCACGTGATCAGTGCATGATCAGTCACGTGATCAGTGCATGATCAGTTATGTGATCAGTGCATGATCAGCCACGTGATCAGTGCATGATCAGCCACGTGATCAGTGCATGATCAATTACGTGATCAGTGCATGATCAGTCACGTGACCAGTACATGGTAGCTACGTGATCATTGCCTGATCAGCCACGTGATCAGTGCATGATAGCCACGTGATCAGTGCATGATAGCCACGTGATCAGTGCATGATCAGTCATGTGATACGTGTGTGATCAGCCACATGATCAGTGCATGATATCCACGTGATCAGTGCATGACAGCCACGTGATCAGTGCATGAGAGCCACGTGATCAGTGCATGATCAGTCACGTGATACATGTGTGATCAGCCACGTGATCAGTGCATGATGAGCCACGTGATCAGTGCAGGATCAATTACGTGATCAGTGCATGATCAGTCACGTGACCAGTACATGGTTGCTACGTGATCGTTGCATGATCAGCCACGTGAGCAGAGCATGATAGCCACGTGATCAGTGCATGATCAGTCACGTGATCAGTACATGATCAGTCACGTGAACAGTGCATGATCATTTACGTGATCTTTGCATGATCAGTCACGTGACCAGTATATGGTTGCTACGTGATCATTCCATGACGAGCCACGTGAGCAGTGCATGATAGCCACGTGATGTGTGCATGAGTTACGTGAGCAGAGTATGATCAGCCACGTGATCAGTGCATGAGTGCCACGTGATCAGTGCATGATATGTCACGTGACAGGTGTGTGATCAGCCACGTGAACAGTGCATGTTCAGCCACGTGATCAGTGCATGATAGCCACGTGATCAGTGCATGATCAGTTACGTGAGCAGTGTATGATCAGCCACGTGATCAGTGCATGGTCAGACACGTGAACAGTGTATGATCAGCCACGTGATCAGTGCATGATATCCAAGTGATCAGTGCATGATCATCACGTGATCAGTGTATGATCAGCCACGTGAACAGTGCATGCTCAGTCACGTGATCTGGGCCTGCTGAGCTGCGTGATTACTGTCTGCTCATCTGCTTGACAATTGCCAGCTGAGCTGCACGATTCCTGCCTGCTCAGCTGCTTGATTATTGCCAGCTGAGCAGCATGATTCCTCACACCTGAGTTCCATGATTATTGCCTGCTGACTGTTTGATTCGTGCCTACTCAGCTCTTTGTTTATTGCCTCCAGAGGCACATGATCAGTGTATGATAGCAAACATGATCATGATCAGTCACATGATCAGTCACATGATCAGCGCCATTAAGTCACGTGATCACTACATGATAGTCATGTGATCAGTCCATGCTCAGTCACGGTATCAGTGCATGATCAGCCACGTGATCAGTGCATGATCTGTCACAAGATTAGTGTATGATCATCCACGTGATCAGTGCATGGGCAGTCATGTGATCAGTGCATGATATAGACGTGAACAGTGCATGATCAGTCTCGTGATCAGTGCATGATAGCCACGTGATCAGTGCATGATCAGTCACCTGATGGGTGTATGATCATTCACGTGACCTGTACATGGTAGCTACATGATCATTGCATGATCAGCCACGTGAGTAGTGCATGATAGCCACGTGATCACTGCATGATCAGTCACGTGATCAGTGCATGATCAGTCATGTGACCAGTACATGGTAGCTGCGTGATCATGGCATGATCAGCCACGTGAGCAGTGCATGATAGCCACGTGATCAGTGCATGATCAGACACGTGATCAGTGCATGATCAGTCACGTGATCAGTGCATGATCAGCCACGTGATCAGTGCATGACCAGGCACGTGATCAGTGTATGTCAGCCAAGTGATCAGTGCATGATAGCCACGTGATCAGTGCATGATCAGTCACGTGATCAGTGCATGATCAGTTATGTGATCAGTGCATGATCAGCCACGTGATCAGTGCATGATCAGCCACATGATCAGTGCATGATCAATTACGTGATCAGTGCATGATCAGTCACGTGACCAGTACATGGTAGCTACGTGATCATTGCATGATCAGCCACGTGATCAGTGCATGATAGCCACGTGATCAGTGCATGATAGCCACGTGATCAGTGCATGATCAGTCATGTGATACGTGTGTGATCAGCCACGTGATCAGTGCATGATATCCACGTGATCAGTGCATGACAGCCACGTGATCAGTGCATGAGAGCCACGTGATCAGTGCATGATCAGTCACGTGATACATGTGTGATCAGCCACGTGATCAGTGCATGATGAGCCACGTGATCAGTGCAGGATCAATTACGTGATCAGTGCATGATCAGTCACGTGACCAGTACATGGTTGCTACGTGATCGTTGCATGATCAGCCACGTGAGCAGAGCATGATAGCCACGTGATCAGTGCATGATCAGTCACGTGATCAGTACATGATCAGTCACGTGAACAGTGCATGATCATTTACGTGATCTTTGCATGATCAGTCACGTGACCAGTATATGGTTGCTACGTGATCATTCCATGACGAGCCACGTGAGCAGTGCATGATAGCCACGTGATGTGTGCATGAGTTACGTGAGCAGAGTATGATCAGCCACGTGATCAGTGCATGAGTGCCACGTGATCAGTGCATGATATGTCACGTGACAGGTGTGTGATCAGCCACGTGAACAGTGCATGTTCAGCCACGTGATCAGTGCATGATAGCCACGTGATCAGTGCATGATCAGTTACGTGAGCAGTGTATGATCAGCCACGTGATCAGTGCATGGTCAGACACGTGAACAGTGTATGATCAGCCACGTGATCAGTGCATGATATCCAAGTGATCAGTGCATGATCATCACGTGATCAGTGTATGATCAGCCACGTGAACAGTGCATGCTCAGTCACGTGATCTGGGCCTGCTGAGCTGCGTGATTACTGTCTGCTCATCTGCTTGACAATTGCCAGCTGAGCTGCACGATTCCTGCCTGTCATCTGCTTGACAATTGCCAGCTGTGCTGCGTAATTCCTGCCTGCTCAGCTGCTTGATTATTGCCAGCTGAGCAGCATGATTCCTCACACCTGAGTTCCATGATTATTGCCTGCTGACTGTTTGATTCGTGCCTACTCAGCTCTTTGTTTATTGCCTCCAGAGGCACATGATCAGTGTATGATAGCAAACATGATCAGCGCATGATCAGTCACATGATCAGCGCCATTAAGTCACGTGATCACTACATGATAGTCATGTGATCAGTCCATGCTCAGTCACGGTATCAGTGCATGATCAGCCACGTGATCAGTGCATGATCTGTCACAAGATTAGTGTATGATCATCCACGTGATCAGTGCATGGGCAGTCATGTGATCAGTGCATGATATAGACGTGATCAGTGCATGATCAGTCTCGTGATCAGTGCATGATAGCCACGTGATCAGTGCATGATCAGTCACCTGATGGGTGTATGATCATTCACGTGACCTGTACATGGTAGGTACATGATCAGCCACGTGAGTAGTGCATGATAGCCACGTGATCAGTGCATGATCAGTCACGTGATCAGTGCATGATCAGTCATGTGACCAGTACATGGTAGCTGCGTGATCATGCATGATCAGCCACGTGAGCAGTGCATGATAGCCACGTGATCAGTGCATGATCAGTCACGTGATCAGTGCATGATCAGTCACGTGATCAGTGCATGATCAGCCACGTGATCAGTGCATGATCAGTCACGTGATCAGTGCATGATCAGCCACGTGATCAGTGCATGATCAGGCACGTGATCAGTGTATGTCAGCCACGTGATCAGTGCATGATAGCCACGTGATCAGTGCATGATCAGTCACGTGATCAGTGCATGATCAGTTACGTGATCAGTGCATGATCAGCCACGTGATCAGTGCATGATCAGCCACATGATCAGTGCATGATCAATTACGTGATCAGTGCATGATCAGTCACGTGACCAGTACATGGTAGCTACGTGATCATTGCATGATCAGCCACGTGATCAGTGCATGATAGCCACGTGATCAGTGCATGATAGCCACGTGATCAGTGCATGATCAGTCATGTGATACGTGTGTGATCAGCCACGTGATCAGTGCATGATATCCACGTGATCAGTGCATGACAGCCACGTGATCAGTGCATGAGAGCCACGTGATCAGTGCATGATCAGTCACGTGATACATGTGTGATCAGCCACGTGATCAGTGCATGATGAGCCACGTGATCAGTGCAGGATCAATTACGTGATCAGTGCATGATCAGTCACGTGACCAGTACATGGTTGCTACGTGATCGTTGCATGATCAGCCACGTGAGCAGAGCATGATAGCCACGTGATCAGTGCATGATCAGTCACGTGATCAGTACATGATCAGTCACGTGAACAGTGCATGATCATTTACGTGATCTTTGCATGATCAGTCACGTGACCAGTATATGGTTGCTACGTGATCATTCCATGACGAGCCACGTGAGCAGTGCATGATAGCCACGTGATGTGTGCATGAGTTACGTGAGCAGAGTATGATCAGCCACGTGATCAGTGCATGAGTGCCACGTGATCAGTGCATGATATGTCACGTGACAGGTGTGTGATCAGCCACGTGAACAGTGCATGTTCAGCCACGTGATCAGTGCATGATAGCCACGTGATCAGTGCATGATCAGTTACGTGAGCAGTGTATGATCAGCCACGTGATCAGTGCATGGTCAGACACGTGAACAGTGTATGATCAGCCACGTGATCAGTGCATGATATCCAAGTGATCAGTGCATGATCATCACGTGATCAGTGTATGATCAGCCACGTGAACAGTGCATGCTCAGTCACGTGATCTGGGCCTGCTGAGCTGCGTGATTACTGTCTGCTCATCTGCTTGACAATTGCCAGCTGAGCTGCACGATTCCTGCCTGCTCAGCTGCTTGATTATTGCCAGCTGAGCAGCATGATTCCTCACACCTGAGTTCCATGATTATTGCCTGCTGACTGTTTGATTCGTGCCTACTCAGCTCTTTGTTTATTGCCTCCAGAGGCACATGATCAGTGTATGATAGCAAACATGATCATGCATGATCAGCATGATCAGTCACATGATCAGCGCCATTAAGTCACGTGATCACTACATGATAGTCATGTGATCAGTCCATGCTCAGTCACGGTATCAGTGCATGATCAGCCACGTGATCAGTGCATGATCTGTCACAAGATTAGTGTATGATCATCCACGTGATCAGTGCATGGGCAGTCATGTGATCAGTGCATGATATAGACGTGATCAGTGCATGATCAGTCTCGTGATCAGTGCATGATAGCCACGTGATCAGTGCATGATCAGTCACCTGATGGGTGTATGATCATTCACGTGACCTGTACATGGTAGCTACATGATCATTGCATGATCAGCCACGTGAGTAGTTCATGATAGCCACGTGATCACTGCATGATCAGTCACGTGATCAGTGCATGATCAGTCATGTGACCAGTACATGGTAGCTGCGTGATCATGGCATGATCAGCCACGTGAGCAGTGCATGATAGCCACGTGATCAGTGCATGATCAGACACGTGATCAGTGCATGATCAGTCACGTGATCAGTGCATGATCAGCCACGTGATCAGTGCATGACCAGGCACGTGATCAGTGTATGTCAGCCAAGTGATCAGTGCATGATAGCCACGTGATCAGTGCATGATCAGTCACGTGATCAGTGCATGATCAGTTATGTGATCAGTGTATGATCAGCCACGTGATCAGTGCATGATCAGCCACATGATCAGTGCATGATCAATTACGTGATCAGTGCATGATCAGTCACGTGACCAGTACATGGTAGCTACGTGATCATTGCATGATCAGCCACGTGATCAGTGCATGATAGCCACGTGATCAGTGCATGATAGCCACGTGATCAGTGCATGATCAGTCATGTGATACGTGTGTGATCAGCCACGTGATCAGTGCATGATATCCACGTGATCAGTGCATGACAGCCACGTGATCAGTGCATGAGAGCCACGTGATCAGTGCATGATCAGTCACGTGATACATGTGTGATCAGCCACGTGATCAGTGCATGATGAGCCACGTGATCAGTGCAGGATCAATTACGTGATCAGTGCATGATCAGTCACGTGACCAGTACATGGTTGCTACGTGATCGTTGCATGATCAGCCACGTGAGCAGAGCATGATAGCCACGTGATCAGTGCATGATCAGTCACGTGATCAGTACATGATCAGTCACGTGAACAGTGCATGATCATTTACGTGATCTTTGCATGATCAGTCACGTGACCAGTATATGGTTGCTACGTGATCATTCCATGACGAGCCACGTGAGCAGTGCATGATAGCCACGTGATGTGTGCATGAGTTACGTGAGCAGAGTATGATCAGCCACGTGATCAGTGCATGAGTGCCACGTGATCAGTGCATGATATGTCACGTGACAGGTGTGTGATCAGCCACGTGATCAGTGCATGATAGCCACGTGATCAGTGCATGATCAGTTACGTGAGCAGTGTATGATCAGCCACGTGATCAGTGCATGGTCAGACACGTGAACAGTGTATGATCAGCCACGTGATCAGTGCATGATATCCAAGTGATCAGTGCATGATCATCACGTGATCAGTGTATGATCAGCCACGTGAACAGTGCATGCTCAGTCACGTGATCTGGGCCTGCTGAGCTGCGTGATTACTGTCTGCTCATCTGCTTGACAATTGCCAGCTGAGCTGCACGATTCCTGCCTGTCATCTGCTTGACAATTGCCAGCTGTGCTGCGTAATTCCTGCCTGCTCAGCTGCTTGATTATTGCCAGCTGAGCAGCATGATTCCTCACACCTGAGTTCCATGATTATTGCCTGCTGACTGTTTGATTCGTGCCTACTCAGCTCTTTGTTTATTGCCTCCAGAGGCACATGATCAGTGTATGATAGCAAACATGATCAGCGCATGATCAGTCACATGATCAGCGCCATTAAGTCACGTGATCACTACATGATAGTCATGTGATCAGTCCATGCTCAGTCACGGTATCAGTGCATGATCAGCCACGTGATCAGTGCATGATCTGTCACAAGATTAGTGTATGATCATCCACGTGATCAGTGCATGGGCAGTCATGTGATCAGTGCATGATATAGACGTGATCAGTGCATGATCAGTCTCGTGATCAGTGCATGATAGCCACGTGATCAGTGCATGATCAGTCACCTGATGGGTGTATGATCATTCACGTGACCTGTACATGGTAGGTACATGATCAGCCACGTGAGTAGTGCATGATAGCCACGTGATCACTGCATGATCAGTCACGTGATCAGTGCATGATCAGTCATGTGACCAGTACATGGTAGCTGCGTGATCATGGCATGATCAGCCACGTGAGCAGTGCATGATAGCCACGTGATCAGTGCATGATCAGTCACGTGATCAGTGCATGATCAGTCACGTGATCAGTGCATGATCAGCCACGTGATCAGTGCATGATCAGTCACGTGATCAGTGCATGATCAGCCACGTGATCAGTGCATGACCAGGCACGTGATCAGTGTATGATCAGCCACGTGATCAGTGCATGATAGCCACGTGATCAGTGCATGATCAGTCACGTGATCAGTGCATGATCAGTCACGTGATCAGTGCATGATCAGCCACGTGATCAGTGCATGATCAGCCACGTGATCAGTGCATGATCAATTACGTGATCAGTGCATGATCAGTCACGTGACCAGTACATGGTAGCTACGTGATCATTGCATGATCAGCCACGTGATCAGTGCATGATAGCCACGTGATCAGTGCATGATAGCCACGTGATCAGTGCATGATCAGTCATGTGATACGTGTGTGATCAGCCACGTGATCAGTGCATGATATCCACGTGATCAGTGCATGACAGCCACGTGATCAGTGCATGAGAGCCACGTGATCAGTGCATGATCAGTCACGTGATACATGTGTGATCAGCCACGTGATCAGTGCATGATGAGCCACGTGATCAGTGCATGATCAATTACGTGATCAGTGCATGATCAGTCACGTGACCAGTACATGGTTGCTACGTGATCGTTGCATGATCAGCCACGTGAGCAGTGCATGATAGCCACGTGATCAGTGCATGATCAGTCACGTGATCAGTACATGATCAGTCACGTGAACAGTGCATGATCATTTACGTGATTTGCATGATCAGTCACGTGACCAGTATATGGTTGCTACGTGATCATTCCATGACGAGCCACGTGAGCAGTGCATGATAGCCACGTGATGTGTGCATGAGTTACGTGAGCAGAGTATGATCAGCCACGTGATCAGTGCATGAGTGCCACGTGATCAGTGCATGATATGTCACGTGACAGGTGTGTGATCAGCCACGTGAACAGTGCATGTTCAGCCACGTGATCAGTGCATGATAGCCACGTGATCAGTGCATGATCAGTTACGTGAGCAGTGTATGATCAGCCACGTGATCAGTGCATGGTCAGACACGTGAACAGTGTATGATCAGCCACGTGATCAGTGCATGATATCCAAGTGATCAGTGCATGATCATCACGTGATCAGTGTATGATCAGCCACGTGAACAGTGCATGCTCAGTCACGTGATCTGGGCCTGCTGAGCTGCGTGATTACTGTCTGCTCATCTGCTTGACAATTGCCAGCTGAGCTGCACGATTCCTGCCTGTCATCTGCTTGACAATTGCCAGCTGTGCTGCGTAATTCCTGCCTGCTCAGCTGCTTGATTATTGCCAGCTGAGCAGCATGATTCCTCACACCTGAGTTCCATGATTATTGCCTGCTGACTGTTTGATTCGTGCCTACTCAGCTCTTTGTTTATTGCCTCCAGAGGCACATGATCAGTGTATGATAGCAAACATGATCAGCGCATGATCAGTCACATGATCAGCGCCATTAAGTCACGTGATCACTACATGATAGTCATGTGATCAGTCCATGCTCAGTCACGGTATCAGTGCATGATCAGCCACGTGATCAGTGCATGATCTGTCACAAGATTAGTGTATGATCATCCACGTGATCAGTGCATGGGCAGTCATGTGATCAGTGCATGATATAGACGTGATCAGTGCATGATCAGTCTCGTGATCAGTGCATGATAGCCACGTGATCAGTGCATGATCAGTCACCTGATGGGTGTATGATCATTCACGTGACCTGTACATGGTAGCTACATGATCATTGCATGATCAGCCACGTGAGTAGTGCATGATAGCCACGTGATCAGTGCATGATCAGTCACGTGATCAGTGCATGATCAGTCATGTGACCAGTACATGGTAGCTGCGTGATCATGCATGATCAGCCACGTGAGCAGTGCATGATAGCCACGTGATCAGTGCATGATCAGACACGTGATCAGTGCATGATCAGTCACGTGATCAGTGCATGATCAGCCACGTGATCAGTGCATGATCAGTCACGTGATCAGTGCATGATCAGCCACGTGATCAGTGCATGATCAGTCACGTGATCAGTGCATGATATAGACGTGATCAGTGCATGATCAGTCACGTGATCAGTGCATGATAGCCACGTGATCAGTGCATGATCAGTCACGTGATCAGTGCATGATCAGTCACGTGATCAGTACATGGTAGCTACGTGATCATTGCATGATCAGCCACGTGATCAGTGCATGATAGCCACGTGATCAGTGCATGATCAGTCACGTGATCAGTGCATGATCAGTCACGTGATCAGTGCATGATAGCCACGTGATCATGCATGATCAGCCACGTGATCAGTGCATGATAGCCACGTGATCAGTGCATGATCAGTCACGTGATCAGTGCATGATCAGTCACGTGATCAGTGCATGATCAGCCACGTGATCAGTGCATGATCAGTCACGTGATCAGTGCATGATCAGCCACGTGATCAGTGCATGATCAGCACGTGATCAGTGCATGATCAGCCACGTGATCAGTGCATGATAGCCACGTGATCAGTGCATGATCAGTCACGTGATCAGTGCATGATCAGTCACGTGATCAGTGTATGATCAGCCACGTGATCAGTGCATGATCAGCCACGTGATCAGTGCATGATCAATTACGTGATCAGTGCATGATCAGTCACGTGACAGTGCATGGTAGCTACGTGATCAGTGCATGATCAGCCACGTGATCAGTGCATGATAGCCACGTGATCAGTGCATGATAGCCACGTGATCAGTGCATGATCAGTCATGTGATACGTGTGTGATCAGCCACGTGATCAGTGCATGATATCCACGTGATCAGTGCATGACAGCCACGTGATCAGTGCATGAGAGCCACGTGATCAGTGCATGATCAGTCACGTGATACATGTGTGATCAGCCACGTGATCAGTGCATGATGAGCCACGTGATCAGTGCAGGATCAATTACGTGATCAGTGCATGATCAGTCACGTGACCAGTACATGGTTGCTACGTGATCGTTGCATGATCAGCCACGTGAGCAGAGCATGATAGCCACGTGATCAGTGCATGATCAGTCACGTGATCAGTACATGATCAGTCACGTGAACAGTGCATGATCATTTACGTGATCTTGCATGATCAGTCACGTGACCAGTATATGGTAGCTACGTGATCATTCCATGACGAGCCACGTGAGCAGTGCATGATAGCCACGTGATGTGTGCATGAGTTACGTGAGCAGAGTATGATCAGCCACGTGATCAGTGCATGAGTGCCACGTGATCAGTGCATGATATGTCACGTGACAGGTGTGTGATCAGCCACGTGAACAGTGCATGTTCAGCCACGTGATCAGTGCATGATAGCCACGTGATCAGTGCATGATCAGTTACGTGAGCAGTGTATGATCAGCCACGTGATCAGTGCATGGTCAGACACGTGAACAGTGTATGATCAGCCACGTGATCAGTGCATGATATCCAAGTGATCAGTGCATGATCATCACGTGATCAGTGTATGATCAGCCACGTGAACAGTGCATGCTCAGTCACGTGATCTGGGCCTGCTGAGCTGCGTGATTACTGTCTGCTCATCTGCTTGACAATTGCCAGCTGAGCTGCACGATTCCTGCCTGTCATCTGCTTGACAATTGCCAGCTGTGCTGCGTAATTCCTGCCTGCTCAGCTGCTTGATTATTGCCAGCTGAGCAGCATGATTCCTCACACCTGAGTTCCATGATTATTGCCTGCTGACTGTTTGATTCGTGCCTACTCAGCTCTTTGTTTATTGCCTCCAGAGGCACATGATCAGTGTATGATAGCAAACATGATCAGCGCATGATCAGTCACATGATCAGCGCCATTAAGTCACGTGATCACTACATGATAGTCATGTGATCAGTCCATGCTCAGTCACGGTATCAGTGCATGATCAGCCACGTGATCAGTGCATGATCTGTCACATGATTAGTGTATGATCATCCACGTGATCAGTGCATGGGCAGTCATGTGATCAGTGCATGATATAGACGTGATCAGTGCATGATCAGTCTCGTGATCAGTGCATGATAGCCACGTGATCAGTGCATGATCAGTCACCTGATGGGTGTATGATCATTCACGTGACCTGTACATGGTAGCTACATGATCATTGCATGATCAGCCACGTGAGTAGTGCATGATAGCCACGTGATCACTGCATGATCAGTCACGTGATCAGTGCATGATCAGTCATGTGACCAGTACATGGTAGCTGCGTGATCATGGCATGATCAGCCACGTGAGCAGTGCATGATAGCCACGTGATCAGTGCATGATCAGACACGTGATCAGTGCATGATCAGTCACGTGATCAGTGCATGATCAGCCACGTGATCAGTGCATGACCAGGCACGTGATCAGTGTATGATCAGCCACGTGATCAGTGCATGATAGCCACGTGATCAGTGCATGATCAGTCACGTGATCAGTGCATGATCAGTTACGTGATCAGTGCATGATCAGCCACGTGATCAGTGCATGATCAGCCACGTGATCAGTGCATGATCAATTACGTGATCAGTGCATGATCAGTCACGTGACCAGTACATGGTAGCTACGTGATCATTGCATGATCAGCCACGTGATCAGTGCATGATAGCCACGTGATCAGTGCATGATAGCCACGTGATCAGTGCATGATCAGTCATGTGATAGTGTGTGATCAGCCACGTGATCAGTGCATGAGTGCCACGTGATCAGTGCATGACAGCCAGGTGATCAGTGCATGAGAGCCACGGGATCAGTGCATGATCAGTCACGTGATCATGTGTGATCAGCCACGTGATCAGTGCATGATCAGCCACGTGATCAGTGCATGATCAATTACGTGATCAGTGCATGATCAGTCACGTGACCAGTACATGGGCTACGTGATCGTGCATGATCAGCCACGTGATCAGTGCATGATAGCCACGTGATCAGTGCATGATCAGTCACGTGATCAGTGCATGATCAGTCACGTGATCAGTGCATGATCATTTACGTGATCAGTGCATGATCAGTCACGTGACCAGTATATGGTTGCTACGTGATCATTGCATGACAGCCACGTGATCAGTGCATGATAGCCACGTGATGTGTGCATGAGTCACGTGATCAGTGTATGATCAGCCACGTGATCAGTGCATGAGTGCCACGTGATCAGTGCATGATAGTCACGTGACAGTGTGATCAGCCACGTGATCAGTGCATGATCAGCCACGTGATCAGTGCATGATAGCCACGTGATCAGTGCATGATCAGTCACGTGATCAGTGCATGATCAGTCACGTGATCAGTGCATGATCATTTACGTGATCAGTGCATGATCAGTCACGTGCCAGTATATGGTAGCTACGTGATCATTGCATGACAGCCACGTGATCAGTGCATGATAGCCACGTGATGTGTGCATGAGTTACGTGATCAGTGTATGATCAGCCACGTGATCAGTGCATGAGTGCCACGTGATCAGTGCATGATAGTCACGTGACAGTGTGTGATCAGCCACGTGATCAGTGCATGATCAGCCACGTGATCAGTGCATGATAGCCACGTGATCAGTGCATGATCAGACACGTGAACAGTGTATGATCAGCCACGTGATCAGTGCATGATATCCACGTGATCAGTGCATGATCATCACGTGATCAGTGTATGATCAGCCACGTGAACAGTGCATGCTCAGTCACGTGATCTGGGCCTGCTGAGCTGCGTGATTACTGTCTGCTCATCTGCTTGACAATTGCCAGCTGAGCTGCACGATTCCTGCCTGTCATCTGCTTGACAATTGCCAGCTGTGCTGCGTAATTCCTGCCTGCTCAGCTGCTTGATTATTGCCAGCTGAGCAGCATGATTCCTCACAGCTGAGTTCCATGATTATTGCCTGCTGACTGTTTGATTCGTGCCTACTCAGCTCTTTGTTTATTGCCTCCAGAGGCACATGATCAGTGTATGATAGCAAACATGATCAGCGCATGATCAGTCACATGATCAGCGCCATTAAGTCACGTGATCACTACATGATAGTCATGTGATCAGTCCATGCTCAGTCACGGTATCAGTGCATGATCAGCCACGTGATCAGTGCATGATCTGTCACAAGATTAGTGTATGATCATCCACGTGATCAGTGCATGGGCAGTCATGTGATCAGTGCATGATATAGACGTGATCAGTGCATGATCAGTCTCGTGATCAGTGCATGATAGCCACGTGATCAGTGCATGATCAGTCACCTGATGGGTGTATGATCATTCACGTGACCTGTACATGGTAGCTACATGATCATTGCATGATCAGCCACGTGAGTAGTTCATGATAGCCACGTGATCACTGCATGATCAGTCACGTGATCAGTGCATGATCAGTCATGTGACCAGTACATGGTAGCTGCGTGATCATGCATGATCAGCCACGTGAGCAGTGCATGATAGCCACGTGATCAGTGCATGATCAGACACGTGATCAGTGCATGATCAGTCACGTGATCAGTGCATGATCAGGCACGTGATCAGTGCATGTCAGCCAAGTGATCAGTGCATGATAGCCACGTGATCAGTGCATGATCAGTCACGTGATCAGTGCATGATCAGTTACGTGATCAGTGCATGATCAGCCACGTGATCAGTGCATGATCAGCCACGTGATCAGTGCATGATCAATTACGTGATCAGTGCATGATCAGTCACGTGACCAGTACATGGTAGCACGTGATCATTGCATGATCAGCCACGTGATCAGTGCATGATAGCCACGTGATCAGTGCATGATCAGTCATGTGATACGTGTGATCAGCCACGTGATCAGTGCATGATATCCACGTGATCAGTGCATGACAGCCACGTGATCAGTGCATGAGAGCCACGTGATCAGTGCATGATCAGTCACGTGATACATGTGTGATCAGCCACGTGATCAGTGCATGATGAGCCACGTGATCAGTGCAGGATCAATTACGTGATCAGTGCATGATCAGTCACGTGACCAGTACATGGTTGCTACGTGATCGTTGCATGATCAGCCACGTGAGCAGAGCATGATAGCCACGTGATCAGTGCATGATCAGTCACGTGATCAGTACATGATCAGTCACGTGAACAGTGCATGATCATTTACGTGATCTGTGCATGATCAGTCACGTGACCAGTATATGGTTACGTGATCATTCCATGACGAGCCACGTGAGCAGTGCATGATAGCCACGTGATGTGTGCATGAGTTACGTGAGCAGAGTATGATCAGCCACGTGATCAGTGCATGAGTGCCACGTGATCAGTGCATGATATGTCACGTGACAGGTGTGTGATCAGCCACGTGAACAGTGCATGTTCAGCCACGTGATCAGTGCATGATAGCCACGTGATCAGTGCATGATCAGTTACGTGAGCAGTGTATGATCAGCCACGTGATCAGTGCATGGTCAGACACGTGAACAGTGTATGATCAGCCACGTGATCAGTGCATGATATCCAAGTGATCAGTGCATGATCATCACGTGATCAGTGTATGATCAGCCACGTGAACAGTGCATGCTCAGTCACGTGATCTGGGCCTGCTGAGCTGCGTGATTACTGTCTGCTCATCTGCTTGACAATTGCCAGCTGAGCTGCACGATTCCTGCCTGTCATCTGCTTGACAATTGCCAGCTGTGCTGCGTAATTCCTGCCTGCTCAGCTGCT
This sequence comes from Bos javanicus, assembly GCF_032452875.1. Lineage (NCBI taxonomy): Eukaryota > Metazoa > Chordata > Mammalia > Artiodactyla > Bovidae > Bos > Bos javanicus. The sequence goes on along the minus strand of NW_026894128.1, from coordinate 54,240 downwards.
TGATTATTGCCAGCTGAGCAGCATGATTCCTCACACCTGAGTTCCATGATTATTGCCTGCTGACTGTTTGATTCGTGCCTACTCAGCTCTTTGTTTATTGCCTCCAGAGGCACATGATCAGTGTATGATAGCAAACATGATCAGCGCATGATCAGTCACATGATCAGCGCCATTAAGTCACGTGATCACTACATGATAGTCATGTGATCAGTCCATGCTCAGTCACGGTATCAGTGCATGATCAGCCACGTGATCAGTGCATGATCTGTCACAAGATTAGTGTATGATCATCCACGTGATCAGTGCATGGGCAGTCATGTGATCAGTGCATGATATAGACGTGATCAGTGCATGATCAGTCTCGTGATCAGTGCATGATAGCCACGTGATCAGTGCATGATCAGTCACCTGATGGGTGTATGATCATTCACGTGACCTGTACATGGTAGCTACATGATCATTGCATGATCAGCCACGTGAGTAGTGCATGATAGCCACGTGATCACTGCATGATCAGTCACGTGATCAGTGCATGATCAGTCATGTGACCAGTACATGGTAGCTGATGATGGCATGATCAGCCACGTGAGCAGTGCATGATAGCCACGTGATCAGTGCATGATCAGACACGTGATCAGTGCATGATCAGTCACGTGATCAGTGCATGATCAGCCACGTGATCAGTGCATGACCAGGCACGTGATCAGTGTATGTCAGCCAAGTGATCAGTGCATGATAGCCACGTGATCAGTGCATGATCAGTCACGTGATCAGTGCATGATCAGTTATGTGATCAGTGCATGATCAGCCACGTGATCAGTGCATGATCAGCCACATGATCAGTGCATGATCAATTACGTGATCAGTGCATGATCAGTCACGTGATCAGTACATGGTAGCTACGTGATCATTGCATGATCAGCCACGTGATCAGTGCATGATAGCCACGTGATCAGTGCATGATAGCCACGTGATCAGTGCATGATCAGTCATGTGATACGCAGTGTGATCAGCCACGTGATCAGTGCATGATATCCACGTGATCAGTGCATGACAGCCACGTGATCAGTGCATGAGAGCCACGTGATCAGTGCATGATCAGTCACGTGATACATGTGTGATCAGCCACGTGATCAGTGCATGATGAGCCACGTGATCAGTGCATGATCAATTACGTGATCAGTGCATGATCAGTCACGTGACCAGTACATGGTTGCTACGTGATCGTGCATGATCAGCCACGTGAGCAGTGCATGATAGCCACGTGATCAGTGCATGATCAGTCACGTGATCAGTACATGATCAGTCACGTGAACAGTGCATGATCATTTACGTGATCTTTGCATGATCAGTCACGTGACCAGTATATGGTTGCTACGTGATCATTCCATGACGAGCCACGTGAGCAGTGCATGATAGCCACGTGATGTGTGCATGAGTTACGTGAGCAGAGTATGATCAGCCACGTGATCAGTGCATGAGTGCCACGTGATCAGTGCATGATATGTCACGTGACAGGTGTGTGATCAGCCACGTGAACAGTGCATGTTCAGCCACGTGATCAGTGCATGATAGCCACGTGATCAGTGCATGATCAGTTACGTGAGCAGTGTATGATCAGCCACGTGATCAGTGCATGGTCAGACACGTGAACAGTGTATGATCAGCCACGTGATCAGTGCATGATATCCAAGTGATCAGTGCATGATCATCACGTGATCAGTGTATGATCAGCCACGTGAACAGTGCATGCTCAGTCACGTGATCTGGGCCTGCTGAGCTGCGTGATTACTGTCTGCTCATCTGCTTGACAATTGCCAGCTGAGCTGCACGATTCCTGCCTGTCATCTGCTTGACAATTGCCAGCTGTGCTGCGTAATTCCTGCCTGCTCAGCTGCTTGATTATTGCCAGCTGAGCAGCATGATTCCTCACACCTGAGTTCCATGATTATTGCCTGCTGACTGTTTGATTCGTGCCTACTCAGCTCTTTGTTTATTGCCTCCAGAGGCACATGATCAGTGTATGATAGCAAACATGATCAGCGCATGATCAGTCACATGATCAGCGCCATTAAGTCACGTGATCACTACATGATAGTCATGTGATCAGTCCATGCTCAGTCACGGTATCAGTGCATGATCAGCCACGTGATCAGTGCATGATCTGTCACAAGATTAGTGTATGATCATCCACGTGATCAGTGCATGGGCAGTCATGTGATCAGTGCATGATATAGACGTGATCAGTGCATGATCAGTCTCGTGATCAGTGCATGATAGCCACGTGATCAGTGCATGATCAGTCACCTGATGGGTGTATGATCATTCACGTGACCTGTACATGGTAGCTACATGATAGTGCATGATAGCCACGTGATCAGTGCATGATCAGTCACGTGATCAGTGCATGATCAGTCACGTGATCAGTGCATGATCAGTCACGTGATCAGTACATGGTAGTGCATGATCAGCCACGTGATCAGTGCATGATAGCCACGTGATCAGTGCATGATCAGTCACGTGATCAGTGCATGATCAGTCACGTGATCAGTGCATGATAGCCACGTGATCAGTGCATGATCAGCCACGTGATCAGTGCATGATAGCCACGTGATCAGTGCATGATCAGTCACGTGATCAGTGCATGATCAGTCACGTGATCAGTGCATGATCAGCCACGTGATCAGTGCATGATCAGTCACGTGATCAGTGCATGATCAGCCACGTGATCAGTGCATGATCAGCCACGTGATCAGTGCATGATCAGCCACGTGATCAGTGCATGATAGCCACGTGATCAGTGCATGATCAGTCACGTGATCAGTGCATGATCAGCCACGTGATCAGTGCATGATCAGCCACGTGATCAGTGCATGATCAATTACGTGATCAGTGCATGATCAGTCACGTGATCAGTGCATGATAGCCACGTGATCAGTGCATGATCAGCCACGTGATCAGTGCATGATAGCCACGTGATCAGTGCATGATAGCCACGTGATCAGTGCATGATCAGTCACGTGATAGTGTGTGATCAGCCACGTGATCAGTGCATGATAGCCACGTGATCAGTGCATGATCAGCCACGTGATCAGTGCATGATCAGCCACGTGATCAGTGCATGATCAGTCACGTGATCATGCATGATCAGCCACGTGATCAGTGCATGATCAGCCACGTGATCAGTGCATGATCAGCCACGTGATCAGTGCATGATCAGTCACGTGATCAGTGCATGATCAGTCACGTGAACAGTGCATGATCATTTACGTGATCAGTGCATGATCAGTCACGTGACCAGTATATGGTGCTACGTGATCATTCCATGACAGCCACGTGAGCAGTGCATGATAGCCACGTGATGTGTGCATGAGTTACGTGAGCAGAGTATGATCAGCCACGTGATCAGTGCATGAGTGCCACGTGATCAGTGCATGATATGTCACGTGACAGTGTGTGATCAGCCACGTGAACAGTGCATGTTCAGCCACGTGATCAGTGCATGATAGCCACGTGATCAGTGCATGATCAGTTACGTGAGCAGTGTATGATCAGCCACGTGATCAGTGCATGGTCAGACACGTGAACAGTGTATGATCAGCCACGTGATCAGTGCATGATATCCACGTGATCAGTGCATGATCATCACGTGATCAGTGTATGATCAGCCACGTGAACAGTGCATGCTCAGTCACGTGATCTGGGCCTGCTGAGCTGCGTGATTACTGTCTGCTCATCTGCTTGACAATTGCCAGCTGAGCTGCACGATTCCTGCCTGCTCAGCTGCTTGATTATTGCCAGCTGAGCAGCATGATTCCTCACACCTGAGTTCCATGATTATTGCCTGCTGACTGTTTGATTCGTGCCTACTCAGCTCTTTGTTTATTGCCTCCAGAGGCACATGATCAGTGTATGATAGCAAACATGATCATGATCAGCATGATCAGTCACATGATCAGCGCCATTAAGTCACGTGATCACTACATGATAGTCATGTGATCAGTCCATGCTCAGTCACGGTATCAGTGCATGATCAGCCACGTGATCAGTGCATGATCTGTCACAAGATTAGTGTATGATCATCCACGTGATCAGTGCATGGCAGTCATGTGATCAGTGCATGATATAGACGTGATCAGTGCATGATCAGTCTCGTGATCAGTGCATGATAGCCACGTGATCAGTGCATGATCAGTCACCTGATGGGTGTATGATCATTCACGTGACCTGTACATGGTAGCTACATGATCATTGCATGATCAGCCACGTGAGTAGTGCATGATAGCCACGTGATCAGTGCATGATCAGTCACGTGATCAGTGCATGATCAGTCATGTGACCAGTACATGGTAGCTGCGTGATCATGCATGATCAGCCACGTGATCAGTGCATGATAGCCACGTGATCAGTGCATGATCAGTCACGTGATCAGTGCATGATCAGTCACGTGATCAGTGCATGATCAGCCACGTGATCAGTGCATGATCAGTCACGTGATCAGTGTATGATCAGCCACGTGATCAGTGCACAGGCAGTCATGTGATCAGTGCATGATATAGACGTGATCAGTGCATGATCAGTCACGTGATCAGTGCATGATAGCCACGTGATCAGTGCATGATCAGTCACGTGATCAGTGCATGATCATTCACGTGACCAGTACATGGTAGCTACGTGATCATTGCATGATCAGCCACGTGATCAGTGCATGATAGCCACGTGATCAGTGCATGATCAGTCACGTGATCAGTGCATGATCAGTCATGTGACCAGTACATGGTAGCTGCGTGATCATGCATGATCAGCCACGTGATCAGTGCATGATAGCCACGTGATCAGTGCATGATCAGTCACGTGATCAGTGCATGATCAGCCACGTGATCAGTGCATGATCAGCCACGTGATCAGTGCATGATCAGTCACGTGATCAGTGCATGATCAGCCACGTGATCAGTGCATGATCAGCACGTGATCAGTGCATGATCAGCCACGTGATCAGTGCATGATAGCCACGTGATCAGTGCATGATCAGTCACGTGATCAGTGCATGATCAGTCACGTGATCAGTGCATGATCAGCCACGTGATCAGTGCATGATCAGCCACGTGATCAGTGCATGATCAGTCACGTGATCAGTGCATGATCAGTCACGTGATCAGTGCATGATAGCCACGTGATCAGTGCATGATCAGCCACGTGATCAGTGCATGATAGCCACGTGATCAGTGCATGATCAGCCACGTGATCAGTGCATGATCAGTCACGTGATAGTGTGTGATCAGCCACGTGATCAGTGCATGATAGCCACGTGATCAGTGCATGATCAGCCACGTGATCAGTGCATGATCAGTCACGTGATCAGTGCATGATAGCTACGTGATCATGCATGATCAGCCACGTGATCAGTGCATGATAGCCACGTGATCAGTGCATGATCAGTCACGTGATCAGTGCATGATCAGTCACGTGATCAGTGCATGATCAGCCACGTGATCAGTGCATGATCAGTCACGTGATCAGTGCATGATCATCCACGTGATCAGTGCATGATCAGTCACGTGATCAGTGCATGATATAGACGTGATCAGTGCATGATCAGTCACGTGATCAGTGCATGATAGCCACGTGATCAGTGCATGATCAGTCACGTGATCAGTGCATGATCATTCACGTGACCAGTACATGGTAGCTACATGATCATTGCATGATCAGCCACGTGATAGTGCATGATAGCCACGTGATCAGTGCATGATCAGTCACGTGATCAGTGCATGATCAGTCACGTGATCAGTACATGGTAGGCGTGATCATGCATGATCAGCCACGTGATCAGTGCATGATAGCCACGTGATCAGTGCATGATCAGTCACGTGATCAGTGCATGATCAGTCACGTGATCAGTGCATGATCAGCCACGTGATCAGTGCATGATCAGTCACGTGATCAGTGCATGATCAGCCACGTGATCAGTGCATGATCAGTCACGTGATCAGTGCATGATCAGCCACGTGATCAGTGCATGATAGCCACGTGATCAGTGCATGATCAGTCACGTGATCAGTGCATGATCAGTTACGTGATCAGTGCATGATCAGCCACGTGATCAGTGCATGATCAGCCACGTGATCAGTGCATGATCAATTACGTGATCAGTGCATGATCAGTCACGTGACCAGTACATGGTAGCTACGTGATCATTGCATGATCAGCCACGTGATCAGTGCATGATAGCCACGTGATCAGTGCATGATAGCCACGTGATCAGTGCATGATCAGTCATGTGATACGTGTGTGATCAGCCACGTGATCAGTGCATGATATCCACGTGATCAGTGCATGACAGCCACGTGATCAGTGCATGAGAGCCACGTGATCAGTGCATGATCAGTCACGTGATACATGTGTGATCAGCCACGTGATCAGTGCATGATGAGCCACGTGATCAGTGCAGGATCAATTACGTGATCAGTGCATGATCAGTCACGTGACCAGTACATGGTTGCTACGTGATCGTTGCATGATCAGCCACGTGAGCAGAGCATGATAGCCACGTGATCAGTGCATGATCAGTCACGTGATCAGTACATGATCAGTCACGTGAACAGTGCATGATCATTTACGTGATCTTTGCATGATCAGTCACGTGACCAGTATATGGTAGCTACGTGATCATTCCATGACGAGCCACGTGAGCAGTGCATGATAGCCACGTGATGTGTGCATGAGTTACGTGAGCAGAGTATGATCAGCCACGTGATCAGTGCATGAGTGCCACGTGATCAGTGCATGATATGTCACGTGACAGGTGTGTGATCAGCCACGTGAACAGTGCATGTTCAGCCACGTGATCAGTGCATGATAGCCACGTGATCAGTGCATGATCAGTTACGTGAGCAGTGTATGATCAGCCACGTGATCAGTGCATGGTCAGACACGTGAACAGTGTATGATCAGCCACGTGATCAGTGCATGATATCCAAGTGATCAGTGCATGATCATCACGTGATCAGTGTATGATCAGCCACGTGAACAGTGCATGCTCAGTCACGTGATCTGGGCCTGCTGAGCTGCGTGATTACTGTCTGCTCATCTGCTTGACAATTGCCAGCTGAGCTGCACGATTCCTGCCTGTCATCTGCTTGACAATTGCCAGCTGTGCTGCGTAATTCCTGCCTGCTCAGCTGCTTGATTATTGCCAGCTGAGCAGCATGATTCCTCACACCTGAGTTCCATGATTATTGCCTGCTGACTGTTTGATTCGTGCCTACTCAGCTCTTTGTTTATTGCCTCCAGAGGCACATGATCAGTGTATGATAGCAAACATGATCAGCGCATGATCAGTCACATGATCAGCGCCATTAAGTCACGTGATCACTACATGATAGTCATGTGATCAGTCCATGCTCAGTCACGGTATCAGTGCATGATCAGCCACGTGATCAGTGCATGATCTGTCACAAGATTAGTGTATGATCATCCACGTGATCAGTGCATGGGCAGTCATGTGATCAGTGCATGATATAGACGTGATCAGTGCATGATCAGTCTCGTGATCAGTGCATGATAGCCACGTGATCAGTGCATGATCAGTCACCTGATGGGTGTATGATCATTCACGTGACCTGTACATGGTAGTCACATGATCAGCCACGTGAGTAGTGCATGATAGCCACGTGATCACTGCATGATCAGTCACGTGATCAGTGCATGATCAGTCATGTGACCAGTACATGGTAGCTGCGTGATCATGCATGATCAGCCACGTGAGCAGTGCATGATAGCCACGTGATCAGTGCATGATCAGTCACGTGATCAGTGCATGATCAGTCACGTGATCAGTGCATGATCAGCCACGTGATCAGTGCATGATCAGTCACGTGATCAGTGCATGATCAGCCACGTGATCAGTGCATGATCAGGCACGTGATCAGTGTATGATCAGCCACGTGATCAGTGCATGATAGCCACGTGATCAGTGCATGATCAGTCACGTGATCAGTGCATGATCAGTTACGTGATCAGTGCATGATCAGCCACGTGATCAGTGCATGATCAGCCACGTGATCAGTGCATGATCAATTACGTGATCAGTGCATGATCAGTCACGTGACCAGTACATGGTAGCTACGTGATCATTGCATGATCAGCCACGTGATCAGTGCATGATAGCCACGTGATCAGTGCATGATAGCCACGTGATCAGTGCATGATCAGTCATGTGATACGTGTGTGATCAGCCACGTGATCAGTGCATGATATCCACGTGATCAGTGCATGACAGCCACGTGATCAGTGCATGAGAGCCACGTGATCAGTGCATGATCAGTCACGTGATACATGTGTGATCAGCCACGTGATCAGTGCATGATGAGCCACGTGATCAGTGCAGGATCAATTACGTGATCAGTGCATGATCAGTCACGTGACCAGTACATGGTTGCTACGTGATCGTTGCATGATCAGCCACGTGAGCAGTGCATGATAGCCACGTGATCAGTGCATGATCAGTCACGTGATCAGTACATGATCAGTCACGTGAACAGTGCATGATCATTTACGTGATCTTTGCATGATCAGTCACGTGACCAGTATATGGTTGCTACGTGATCATTCCATGACGAGCCACGTGAGCAGTGCATGATAGCCACGTGATGTGTGCATGAGTTACGTGAGCAGAGTATGATCAGCCACGTGATCAGTGCATGAGTGCCACGTGATCAGTGCATGATATGTCACGTGACAGGTGTGTGATCAGCCACGTGAACAGTGCATGTTCAGCCACGTGATCAGTGCATGATAGCCACGTGATCAGTGCATGATCAGTTACGTGAGCAGTGTATGATCAGCCACGTGATCAGTGCATGGTCAGACACGTGAACAGTGTATGATCAGCCACGTGATCAGTGCATGATATCCAAGTGATCAGTGCATGATCATCACGTGATCAGTGTATGATCAGCCACGTGAACAGTGCATGCTCAGTCACGTGATCTGGGCCTGCTGAGCTGCGTGATTACTGTCTGCTCATCTGCTTGACAATTGCCAGCTGAGCTGCACGATTCCTGCCTGCTCAGCTGCTTGATTATTGCCAGCTGAGCAGCATGATTCCTCACACCTGTGTTCCATGATTATTGCCTGCTGACTGTTTGATTCGTGCCTACTCAGCTCTTTGTTTATTGCCTCCAGAGGCACATGATCAGTGTATGATAGCAAACATGATCAGCGCATGATCAGTCACATGATCAGTCACATGATCAGCGCCATTAAGTCACGTGATCACTACATGATAGTCATGTGATCAGTCCATGCTCAGTCACGGTATCAGTGCATGATCAGCCACGTGATCAGTGCATGATCTGTCACAAGATTAGTGTATGATCATCCACGTGATCAGTGCATGGCAGTCATGTGATCAGTGCATGATATAGACGTGATCAGTGCATGATCAGTCTCGTGATCAGTGCATGATAGCCACGTGATCAGTGCATGATCAGTCACCTGATGGGTGTATGATCATTCACGTGACCTGTACATGGTAGCTACATGATCATTGCATGATCAGCCACGTGAGTAGTGCATGATAGCCACGTGATCACTGCATGATCAGTCACGTGATCAGTGCATGATCAGTCATGTGACCAGTACATGGTAGCTGCGTGATCATGGCATGATCAGCCACGTGAGCAGTGCATGATAGCCACGTGATCAGTGCATGATCAGACACGTGATCAGTGCATGATCAGTCACGTGATCAGTGCATGATCAGCCACGTGATCAGTGCATGATCAGTCACGTGATCAGTGCATGATCAGCCACGTGATCAGTGCATGATCAGTCACGTGATCAGTGCATGATATACGTGATCAGTGCATGATCAGCCACGTGATCAGTGCATGATCAGCCACGTGATCAGTGCATGATCAGTCACGTGATCAGTGCATGATCAGTCACGTGACCAGTACATGGTAGCTACGTGATCATTGCATGATCAGCCACGTGATCAGTGCATGATAGCCACGTGATCAGTGCATGATCAGTCACGTGATCAGTGCATGATCAGTCACGTGATCAGTGCATGATCAGTCACGTGATCAGTGCATGATAGCCACGTGATCATGCATGATCAGCCACGTGATCAGTGCATGATAGCCACGTGATCAGTGCATGATCAGTCACGTGATCAGTGCATGATCAGCCACGTGATCAGTGCATGATCAGCCACGTGATCAGTGCAGGATCAATTACGTGATCAGTGCATGATCAGTCACGTGACCAGTACATGGTTGCTACGTGATCGTGCATGATCAGCCACGTGAGCAGAGCATGATAGCCACGTGATCAGTGCATGATCAGTCACGTGATCAGTACATGATCAGTCACGTGAACAGTGCATGATCATTTACGTGATCTTTGCATGATCAGTCACGTGACCAGTATATGGTTGCTACGTGATCATTCCATGACGAGCCACGTGAGCAGTGCATGATAGCCACGTGATGTGTGCATGAGTTACGTGAGCAGAGTATGATCAGCCACGTGATCAGTGCATGAGTGCCACGTGATCAGTGCATGATATGTCACGTGACAGGTGTGTGATCAGCCACGTGAACAGTGCATGTTCAGCCACGTGATCAGTGCATGATAGCCACGTGATCAGTGCATGATCAGTTACGTGAGCAGTGTATGATCAGCCACGTGATCAGTGCATGGTCAGACACGTGAACAGTGTATGATCAGCCACGTGATCAGTGCATGATATCCAAGTGATCAGTGCATGATCATCACGTGATCAGTGTATGATCAGCCACGTGAACAGTGCATGCTCAGTCACGTGATCTGGGCCTGCTGAGCTGCGTGATTACTGTCTGCTCATCTGCTTGACAATTGCCAGCTGAGCTGCACGATTCCTGCCTGTCATCTGCTTGACAATTGCCAGCTGTGCTGCGTAATTCCTGCCTGCTCAGCTGCTTGATTATTGCCAGCTGAGCAGCATGATTCCTCACACCTGAGTTCCATGATTATTGCCTGCTGACTGTTTGATTCGTGCCTACTCAGCTCTTTGTTTATTGCCTCCAGAGGCACATGATCAGTGTATGATAGCAAACATGATCAGCAGTCACATGATCAGTCACATGATCAGCGCCATTAAGTCACGTGATCACTACATGATAGTCATGTGATCAGTCCATGCTCAGTCACGGTATCAGTGCATGATCAGCCACGTGATCAGTGCATGATCTGTCACAAGATTAGTGTATGATCATCCACGTGATCAGTGCATGGGCAGTCATGTGATCAGTGCATGATATAGACGTGAACAGTGCATGATCAGTCTCGTGATCAGTGCATGATAGCCACGTGATCAGTGCATGATCAGTCACCTGATGGGTGTATGATCATTCACGTGACCTGTACATGGTAGCTACATGATCATTGCATGATCAGCCACGTGAGTAGTTCATGATAGCCACGTGATCACTGCATGATCAGTCACGTGATCAGTGCATGATCAGTCATGTGACCAGTACATGGTAGCTGCGTGATCATGGCATGATCAGCCACGTGAGCAGTGCATGATAGCCACGTGATCAGTGCATGATCAGACACGTGATCAGTGCATGATCAGTCACGTGATCAGTGCATGATCAGGCACGTGATCAGTGTATGTCAGCCACGTGATCAGTGCATGATAGCCACGTGATCAGTGCATGATCAGTCACGTGATCAGTGCATGATCAGTTATGTGATCAGTGCATGATCAGCCACGTGATCAGTGCATGATCAGCCACATGATCAGTGCATGATCAATTACGTGATCAGTGCATGATCAGTCACGTGACCAGTACATGGTAGCTACGTGATCATTGCATGATCAGCCACGTGATCAGTGCATGATAGCCACGTGATCAGTGCATGATCAGTCATGTGATACGTGTGTGATCAGCCACGTGATCAGTGCATGATATCCACGTGATCAGTGCATGACAGCCACGTGATCAGTGCATGAGAGCCACGTGATCAGTGCATGATCAGTCACGTGATACATGTGTGATCAGCCACGTGATCAGTGCATGATGAGCCACGTGATCAGTGCAGGATCAATTACGTGATCAGTGCATGATCAGTCACGTGACCAGTACATGGTTGCTACGTGATCGTTGCATGATCAGCCACGTGAGCAGAGCATGATAGCCACGTGATCAGTGCATGATCAGTCACGTGATCAGTACATGATCAGTCACGTGAACAGTGCATGATCATTTACGTGATCTTTGCATGATCAGTCACGTGACCAGTATATGGTTGCTACGTGATCATTCCATGACGAGCCACGTGAGCAGTGCATGATAGCCACGTGATGTGTGCATGAGTTACGTGAGCAGAGTATGATCAGCCACGTGATCAGTGCATGAGTGCCACGTGATCAGTGCATGATATGTCACGTGACAGGTGTGTGATCAGCCACGTGAACAGTGCATGTTCAGCCACGTGATCAGTGCATGATAGCCACGTGATCAGTGCATGATCAGTTACGTGAGCAGTGTATGATCAGCCACGTGATCAGTGCATGGTCAGACACGTGAACAGTGTATGATCAGCCACGTGATCAGTGCATGATATCCAAGTGATCAGTGCATGATCATCACGTGATCAGTGTATGATCAGCCACGTGAACAGTGCATGCTCAGTCACGTGATCTGGGCCTGCTGAGCTGCGTGATTACTGTCTGCTCATCTGCTTGACAATTGCCAGCTGAGCTGCACGATTCCTGCCTGTCATCTGCTTGACAATTGCCAGCTGTGCTGCGTAATTCCTGCCTGCTCAGCTGCTTGATTATTGCCAGCTGAGCAGCATGATTCCTCACACCTGAGTTCCATGATTATTGCCTGCTGACTGTTTGATTCGTGCCTACTCAGCTCTTTGTTTATTGCCTCCAGAGGCACATGATCAGTGTATGATAGCAAACATGATCAGCGCATGATCAGTCACATGATCAGCCCCATTAAGTCACGTGATCACTACATGATAGTCATGTGATCAGTCCATGCTCAGTCACGGTATCAGTGCATGATCAGCCACGTGATCAGTGCATGATCTGTCACAAGATTAGTGTATGATCATCCACGTGATCAGTGCACGGGCAGTCATGTGATCAGTGCATGATATAGACGTGATCAGTGCATGATCAGTCTCGTGATCAGTGCATGATAGCCACGTGATCAGTGCATGATCAGTCACCTGATGGGTGTATGATCATTCACGGGACCTGTACATGGTAGCTACATGATCATTGCATGATCAGCCACGTGAGTAGTTCATGATAGCCACGTGATCACTGCATGATCAGTCACGTGATCAGTGCATGATCAGTCATGTGACCAGTACATGGTAGCTGCGTGATCAGTGCATGATCAGCCACGTGAGCAGTGCATGATAGCCACGTGATCAGTGCATGATCAGACACGTGATCAGTGCATGATCAGTCACGTGATCAGTGCATGATCAGCCACGTGATCAGTGCATGACCAGGCACGTGATCAGTGTATGTCAGCCAAGTGATCAGTGCATGATAGCCACGTGATCAGTGCATGATCAGTCACGTGATCAGTGCATGATCAGTTATGTGATCAGTGTATGATCAGCCACGTGATCAGTGCATGATCAGCCACATGATCAGTGCATGATCAATTACGTGATCAGTGCATGATCAGTCACGTGACCAGTACATGGTAGCTACGTGATCATTGCATGATCAGCCACGTGATCAGTGCATGATAGCCACGTGATCAGTGCATGATAGCCACGTGATCAGTGCATGACCAGTCATGTGATACGTGTGTGATCAGCCCACGTGATCAGTGCATGCATGACAGCCACGTGATCAGTGCATGAGAGCCACGTGATCAGTGCATGATCAGTCACGTGATACATGTGTGATCAGCCACGTGATCAGTGCATGATGAGCCACGTGATCAGTGCAGGATCAATTACGTGATCAGTGCATGATCAGTCACGTGACCAGTACATGGTTGCTACGTGATCGTTGCATGATCAGCCACGTGAGCAGAGCATGATAGCCACGTGATCAGTGCATGATCAGTCACGTGATCAGTACATGATCAGTCACGTGAACAGTGCATGATCATTTACGTGATCTTTGCATGATCAGTCACGTGACCAGTATATGGTTGCTACGTGATCATTCCATGACGAGCCACGTGAGCAGTGCATGATAGCCACGTGATGTGTGCATGAGTTACGTGAGCAGAGTATGATCAGCCACGTGATCAGTGCATGAGTGCCACGTGATCAGTGCATGATATGTCACGTGACAGGTGTGTGATCAGCCACGTGAACAGTGCATGTTCAGCCACGTGATCAGTGCATGATAGCCACGTGATCAGTGCATGATCAGTTACGTGAGCAGTGTATGATCAGCCACGTGATCAGTGCATGGTCAGACACGTGAACAGTGTATGATCAGCCACGTGATCAGTGCATGATATCCAAGTGATCAGTGCATGATCATCACGTGATCAGTGTATGATCAGCCACGTGAACAGTGCATGCTCAGTCACGTGATCTGGGCCTGCTGAGCTGCGTGATTACTGTCTGCTCATCTGCTTGACAATTGCCAGCTGAGCTGCACGATTCCTGCCTGTCATCTGCTTGACAATTGCCAGCTGTGCTGCGTAATTCCTGCCTGCTCAGCTGCTTGATTATTGCCAGCTGAGCAGCATGATTCCTCACACCTGAGTTCCATGATTATTGCCTGCTGACTGTTTGATTCGTGCCTACTCAGCTCTTTGTTTATTGCCTCCAGAGGCACATGATCAGTGTATGATAGCAAACATGATCAGCGCATGATCAGTCACATGATCAGCGCCATTAAGTCACGTGATCACTACATGATAGTCATGTGATCAGTCCATGCTCAGTCACGGTATCAGTGCATGATCAGCCACGTGATCAGTGCATGATCTGTCACAAGATTAGTGTATGATCATCCACGTGATCAGTGCATGGGCAGTCATGTGATCAGTGCATGATATAGACGTGAACAGTGCATGATCAGTCTCGTGATCAGTGCATGATAGCCACGTGATCAGTGCATGATCAGTCACCTGATGGGTGTATGATCATTCACGTGACCTGTACATGGTAGCTACATGATCAGCCACGTGAGTAGTGCATGATAGCCACGTGATCAGTGCATGATCAGTCACGTGATCAGTGCATGATCAGTCACGTGATCAGTGCATGATCAGTCACGTGACCAGTACATGGTAGTGCATGATCAGCCACGAGAGCAGTGCATGATAGCCACGTGATCAGTGCATGATCAGTCACGTGATCAGTGCATGATCAGTCACGTGACCAGTGCATGGTAGCCACGTGATCAGTGCATGATCAGCCACGTGATCAGTGCATGATAGCCACGTGATCAGTGCATGATCAGTCACGTGATCAGTGCATGATCAGTCACGTGATCAGTGCATGATCAGCCACGTGATCAGTGCATGATCAGTCACGTGATCAGTGCATGATCAGCCACGTGATCAGTGCATGATCAGGCACGTGATCAGTGCATGATCAGCCACGTGATCAGTGCATGATAGCCACGTGATCAGTGCATGATCAGTTACGTGATCAGTGCATGATCAGCCACGTGATCAGTGCATGATCAGCCACGTGATCAGTGCATGATCAGCCACGTGATCAGTGCATGATCAGTCACGTGATCAGTGCATGTAGCCACGTGATCAGTGCATGATCAGCCACGTGATCAGTGCATGATAGCCACGTGATCAGTGCATGATAGCCACGTGATCAGTGCATGATCAGTCACGTGATAGTGTGTGATCAGCCACGTGATCAGTGCATGATAGCCACGTGATCAGTGCATGATCAGCCACGTGATCAGTGCATGATCAGCCACGTGATCAGTGCATGATCAGTCACGTGATACAGTGCATGATCAGCCACGTGATCAGTGCATGATCAGCCACGTGATCAGTGCATGATCAGCCACGTGATCAGTGCATGATCAGTCACGTGATCAGTACATGATCAGTCACGTGATCAGTGCATGATCATTTACGTGATCTTTGCATGATCAGTCACGTGACCAGTATATGGTTGCTACGTGATCATTCCATGACGAGCCACGTGAGCAGTGCATGATAGCCACGTGATGTGTGCATGAGTTACGTGAGCAGAGTATGATCAGCCACGTGATCAGTGCATGAGTGCCACGTGATCAGTGCATGATATGTCACGTGACAGGTGTGTGATCAGCCACGTGAACAGTGCATGTTCAGCCACGTGATCAGTGCATGATAGCCACGTGATCAGTGCATGATCAGTTACGTGAGCAGTGTATGATCAGCCACGTGATCAGTGCATGGTCAGACACGTGAACAGTGTATGATCAGCCACGTGATCAGTGCATGATATCCAAGTGATCAGTGCATGATCATCACGTGATCAGTGTATGATCAGCCACGTGAACAGTGCATGCTCAGTCACGTGATCTGGGCCTGCTGAGCTGCGTGATTACTGTCTGCTCATCTGCTTGACAATTGCCAGCTGAGCTGCACGATTCCTGCCTGCTCAGCTGCTTGATTATTGCCAGCTGAGCAGCATGATTCCTCACACCTGAGTTCCATGATTATTGCCTGCTGACTGTTTGATTCGTGCCTACTCAGCTCTTTGTTTATTGCCTCCAGAGGCACATGATCAGTGTATGATAGCAAACATGATCAGCGCATGATCATGATCAGTCACATGATCAGCGCCATTAAGTCACGTGATCACTACATGATAGTCATGTGATCAGTCCATGCTCAGTCACGGTATCAGTGCATGATCAGCCACGTGATCAGTGCATGATCTGTCACATGATTAGTGTATGATCATCCACGTGATCAGTGCATGGGCAGTCATGTGATCAGTGCATGATATAGACGTGATCAGTGCATGATCAGTCACGTGATCAGTGCATGATAGCCACGTGATCAGTGCATGATCAGTCACCTGATGGGTGTATGATCATTCACGTGACCTGTACATGGTAGCTACATGATCATTGCATGATCAGCCACGTGAGTAGTGCATGATAGCCACGTGATCAGTGCATGATCAGTCACGTGATCAGTGCATGATCAGTCATGTGACCAGTACATGGTAGCTGCGTGATCATGCATGATCAGCCACGTGATCAGTGCATGATAGCCACGTGATCAGTGCATGATCAGACACGTGATCAGTGCATGATCAGTCACGTGATCAGTGCATGATCAGCCACGTGATCAGTGCATGATCAGTCACGTGATCAGTGCATGATCAGCCACGTGATCAGTGCACAGGCAGTCACGTGATCAGTGCATGATATAGACGTGATCAGTGCATGATCAGTCACGTGATCAGTGCATGATAGCCACGTGATCAGTGCATGATCAGTCACGTGATCAGTGCATGATCAGTCACGTGACCAGTACATGGTAGCTACATGATCAGTGCATGATCAGCCACGTGATCAGTGCATGATAGCCACGTGATCAGTGCATGATCAGTCACGTGATCAGTGCATGATCAGTCATGTGACCAGCATGGTAGCTGCGTGATCATGCATGATCAGCCACGTGATCAGTGCATGATAGCCACGTGATCAGTGCATGATCAGTCACGTGATCAGTGCATGATCAGTCACGTGATCAGTGCATGATCAGCCACGTGATCAGTGCATGATCAGTCACGTGATCAGTGCATGATCAGCCACGTGATCAGTGCATGATCAGTCACGTGATCAGTGCATGATCAGCCACGTGATCAGTGCATGATAGCCACGTGATCAGTGCATGATCAGTCACGTGATCAGTGCATGATCAGTTACGTGATCAGTGCATGATCAGCCACGTGATCAGTGCATGATCAGCCACGTGATCAGTGCATGATCAATTACGTGATCAGTGCATGATCAGTCACGTGATCAGTGCATGGTAGCTACGTGATCAGTGCATGATCAGCCACGTGATCAGTGCATGATAGCCACGTGATCAGTGCATGATAGCCACGTGATCAGTGCATGATCAGTCATGTGATACGTGTGTGATCAGCCACGTGATCAGTGCATGATATCCACGTGATCAGTGCATGACAGCCACGTGATCAGTGCATGAGAGCCACGTGATCAGTGCATGATCAGTCACGTGATACATGTGTGATCAGCCACGTGATCAGTGCATGATGAGCCACGTGATCAGTGCATGATCAATTACGTGATCAGTGCATGATCAGTCACGTGACCAGTACATGGTTGCTACGTGATCGTGCATGATCAGCCACGTGAGCAGTGCATGATAGCCACGTGATCAGTGCATGATCAGTCACGTGATCAGTGCATGATCAGTCACGTGAACAGTGCATGATCATTTACGTGATCAGTGCATGATCAGTCACGTGACCAGTATATGGTTGCTACGTGATCATTCCATGACAGCCACGTGAGCAGTGCATGATAGCCACGTGATGTGTGCATGAGTTACGTGAGCAGAGTATGATCAGCCACGTGATCAGTGCATGAGTGCCACGTGATCAGTGCATGATATGTCACGTGACAGGTGTGTGATCAGCCACGTGATCAGTGCATGATCAGCCACGTGATCAGTGCATGATAGCCACGTGATCAGTGCATGATCAGTTACGTGATCAGTGCATGATCAGCCACGTGATCAGTGCATGATCAGACACGTGATCAGTGTATGATCAGCCACGTGAACAGTGCATGCTCAGTCACGTGATCAGGGCCTGCTGAGCTGCGTGATTACTGTCTGCTCATCTGCTTGACAATTGCCAGCTGAGCTGCACGATTCCTGCCTGTCATCTGCTTGACAATTGCCAGCTGTGCTGCGTAATTCCTGCCTGCTCAGCTGCTTGATTATTGCCAGCTGAGCAGCATGATTCCTCACACCTGAGTTCCATGATTATTGCCTGCTGACTGTTTGATTCGTGCCTACTCAGCTCTTTGTTTATTGCCTCCAGAGGCACATGATCAGTGTATGATAGCAAACATGATCAGCGCATGATCAGTCACATGATCAGCGCCATTAAGTCACGTGATCACTACATGATAGTCATGTGATCAGTCCATGCTCAGTCACGGTATCAGTGCATGATCAGCCACGTGATCAGTGCATGATCTGTCACATGATTAGTGTATGATCATCCACGTGATCAGTGCATGGGCAGTCATGTGATCAGTGCATGATATAGACGTGATCAGTGCATGATCAGTCTCGTGATCAGTGCATGATAGCCACGTGATCAGTGCATGATCAGTCACCTGATGGGTGTATGATCATTCACGTGACCTGTACATGGTAGCTACATGAACATTGCATGATCAGCCACGTGAGTAGTGCATGATAGCCACGTGATCAGTGCATGATCAGTCACGTGATCAGTGCATGATCAGTCATGTGACCAGTACATGGTAGCTGCGTGATCATGCATGATCAGCCACGTGATCAGTGCATGATAGCCACGTGATCAGTGCATGATCAGTCACGTGATCAGTGCATGATCAGTCACGTGATCAGTGCATGATCAGCCACGTGATCAGTGCATGATCAGTCACGTGATCAGTGCATGATCATCCACGTGATCAGTGCATGATCAGTCACGTGATCAGTGCATGATATAGACGTGATCAGTGCATGATCAGTCACGTGATCAGTGCATGATAGCCACGTGATCAGTGCATGATCAGTCACGTGATCAGTGCATGATCAGTCACGTGACCAGTACATGGTAGCTACGTGATCATTGCATGATCAGCCACGTGATCAGTGCATGATAGCCACGTGATCAGTGCATGATCAGTCACGTGATCAGTGCATGATCAGTCACGTGACCAGTACATCTGCGTGATCATGCATGATCAGCCACGTGATCAGTGCATGATAGCCACGTGATCAGTGCATGATCAGTCACGTGATCAGTGCATGATCAGTCACGTGATCAGTGCATGATCAGCCACGTGATCAGTGCATGATCAGTCACGTGATCAGTGCATGATCAGCCACGTGATCAGTGCATGATCAGGCACGTGATCAGTGCATGATCAGCCACGTGATCAGTGCATGATAGCCACGTGATCAGTGCATGATCAGTCACGTGATCAGTGCATGATCAGTTACGTGATCAGTGCATGATCAGCCACGTGATCAGTGCATGATCAGCCACGTGATCAGTGCATGATCAATTACGTGATCAGTGCATGATCAGTCACGTGACCAGTACATGGTAGCTACGTGATCATTGCATGATCAGCCACGTGATCAGTGCATGATAGCCACGTGATCAGTGCATGATAGCCACGTGATCAGTGCATGATCAGTCATGTGATACGTGTGTGATCAGCCACGTGATCAGTGCATGATATCCACGTGATCAGTGCATGACAGCCACGTGATCAGTGCATGAGAGCCACGTGATCAGTGCATGATCAGTCACGTGATACATGTGTGATCAGCCACGTGATCAGTGCATGATGAGCCACGTGATCAGTGCAGGATCAATTACGTGATCAGTGCATGATCAGTCACGTGACCAGTACATGGTTGCTACGTGATCGTGCATGATCAGCCACGTGAGCAGAGCATGATAGCCACGTGATCAGTGCATGATCAGTCACGTGATCAGTACATGATCAGTCACGTGAACAGTGCATGATCATTTACGTGATCTTTGCATGATCAGTCACGTACCAGTATATGGTTGCTACGTGATCATTCCATGACGAGCCACGTGAGCAGTGCATGATAGCCACGTGATGTGTGCATGAGTTACGTGAGCAGAGTATGATCAGCCACGTGATCAGTGCATGAGTGCCACGTGATCAGTGCATGATATGTCACGTGACAGGTGTGTGATCAGCCACGTGAACAGTGCATGTTCAGCCACGTGATCAGTGCATGATAGCCACGTGATCAGTGCATGATCAGTTACGTGAGCAGTGTATGATCAGCCACGTGATCAGTGCATGGTCAGACACGTGAACAGTGTATGATCAGCCACGTGATCAGTGCATGATATCCAAGTGATCAGTGCATGATCATCACGTGATCAGTGTATGATCAGCCACGTGAACAGTGCATGCTCAGTCACGTGATCTGGGCCTGCTGAGCTGCGTGATTACTGTCTGCTCATCTGCTTGACAATTGCCAGCTGAGCTGCACGATTCCTGCCTGTCATCTGCTTGACAATTGCCAGCTGTGCTGCGTAATTCCTGCCTGCTCAGCTGCTTGATTATTGCCAGCTGAGCAGCATGATTCCTCACACCTGAGTTCCATGATTATTGCCTGCTGACTGTTTGATTCGTGCCTACTCAGCTCTTTGTTTATTGCCTCCAGAGGCACATGATCAGTGTATGATAGCAAACATGATCAGCGCATGATCAGTCACATGATCAGCGCCATTAAGTCACGTGATCACTACATGATAGTCATGTGATCAGTCCATGCTCAGTCACGGTATCAGTGCATGATCAGCCACGTGATCAGTGCATGATCTGTCACAAGATTAGTGTATGATCATCCACGTGATCAGTGCATGGGCAGTCATGTGATCAGTGCATGATATAGACGTGATCAGTGCATGATCAGTCTCGTGATCAGTGCATGATAGCCACGTGATCAGTGCATGATCAGTCACCTGATGGGTGTATGATCATTCACGTGACCTGTACATGGTAGGTACATGATCAACCACGTGAGTAGTGCATGATAGCCACGTGATCAGTGCATGATCAGTCACGTGATCAGTGCATGATCAGTCATGTGACCAGTACATGGTAGCTGCGTGATCATGCATGATCAGCCACGTGAGCAGTGCATGATAGCCACGTGATCAGTGCATGATCAGTCACGTGATCAGTGCATGATCAGTCACGTGATCAGTGCATGATCAGCCACGTGATCAGTGCATGATCAGTCACGTGATCAGTGCATGATCAGCCACGTGATCAGTGCATGACCAGGCACGTGATCAGTGTATGTCAGCCAGTGATCAGTGCATGATAGCCACGTGATCAGTGCATGATCAGTCACGTGATCAGTGCATGATCAGTTACGTGATCAGTGTATGATCAGCCACGTGATCAGTGCATGATCAGCCACGTGATCAGTGCATGATCAATTACGTGATCAGTGCATGATCAGTCACGTGACCAGTACATGGTAGCTACGTGATCATTGCATGATCAGCCACGTGATCAGTGCATGATAGCCACGTGATCAGTGCATGATAGCCACGTGATCAGTGCATGATCAGTCATGTGATACGTGTGTGATCAGCCACGTGATCAGTGCATGATATCCACGTGATCAGTGCATGACAGCCACGTGATCAGTGCATGAGAGCCACGGATCAGTGCATGATCAGTCACGTGATACATGTGTGATCAGCCACGTGATCAGTGCATGATGAGCCACGTGATCAGTGCAGGATAAATAACGTGATCAGTGCATGATCAGTCACGTGACCAGTACATGGTTGCACGTGATCGTTGCATGATCAGCCACGTGAGCAGTGCATGATAGCCACGTGATCAGTGCATGATCAGTCACGTGATCAGTACATGATCAGTCACGTGAACAGTGCATGATCATTTACGTGATCTTTGCATGATCAGTCACGTGACCAGTATATGGTTGCTACGTGATCATTCCATGACGAGCCACGTGAGCAGTGCATGATAGCCACGTGATGTGTGCATGAGTTACGTGAGCAGAGTATGATCAGCCACGTGATCAGTGCATGAGTGCCACGTGATCAGTGCATGATATGTCACGTGACAGGTGTGTGATCAGCCACGTGAACAGTGCATGTTCAGCCACGTGATCAGTGCATGATAGCCACGTGATCAGTGCATGATCAGTTACGTGAGCAGTGTATGATCAGCCACGTGATCAGTGCATGGTCAGACACGTGAACAGTGTATGATCAGCCACGTGATCAGTGCATGATATCCAAGTGATCAGTACATGATCATCACGTGATCAGTGTATGATCAGCCACGTGAACAGTGCATGCTCAGTCACGTGATCTGGGCCTGCTGAGCTGCGTGATTACTGTCTGCTCATCTGCTTGACAATTGCCAGCTGAGCTGCACGATTCCTGCCTGCTCAGCTGCTTGATTATTGCCAGCTGAGCAGCATGATTCCTCACACCTGAGTTCCATGATTATTGCCTGCTGACTGTTTGATTCGTGCCTACTCAGCTCTTTGTTTATTGGCTCCAGAGGCACATGATCAGTGTATGATAGCAAACATGATCAGCGCATGATCAGTCACATGATCAGTCACATGATCAGCGCCATTAAGTCACGTGATCACTACATGATAGTCATGTGATCAGTCCATGCTCAGTCACGGTATCAGTGCATGATCAGCCACGTGATCAGTGCATGATCTGTCACATGATTAGTGTATGATCATCCACGTGATCAGTGCATGGGCAGTCATGTGATCAGTGCATGATATAGACGTGATCAGTGCATGATCAGTCTCGTGATCAGTGCATGATAGCCACGTGATCAGTGCATGATCAGTCACCTGATGGGTGTATGATCATTCACGTGACCTGTACATGGTAGCTACATGATCATTGCATGATCAGCCACGTGAGTAGTGCATGATAGCCACGTGATCAGTGCATGATCAGTCACGTGATCAGTGCATGATCAGTCATGTGACCAGTACATGGTAGCTGCGTGATCATGCATGATCAGCCACGTGAGCAGTGCATGATAGCCACGTGATCAGTGCATGATAGTCACGTGATCAGTGCATGATCAGTCACGTGATCAGTGCATGATCAGCCACGTGATCAGTGCATGATCAGTCACGTGATCAGTGCATGATCAGCCACGTGATCAGTGCATGATCAGTCACGTGATCAGTGCATGATATCACGTGATCAGTGCATGATCAGCCACGTGATCAGTGCATGATCAGCCACGTGATCAGTGCATGATCAGTCACGTGATCAGTGCATGATCAGTCACGTGATCAGTGCATGGTAGCTGCGTGATCATGCATGATCAGCCACGTGATCAGTGCATGATAGCCACGTGATCAGTGCATGATCAGTCACGTGATCAGTGCATGATCAGTCACGTGATCAGTGCATGATCAGTCACGTGATCAGTGCATGGTAGCTGCGTGATCATGCATGATCAGCCACGTGATCAGTGCATGATAGCCACGTGATCAGTGCATGATAGTCACGTGATCAGTGCATGATCAGTCACGTGATCAGTGCATGATCAGCCACGTGATCAGTGCATGATCAGTCACGTGATCAGTGCATGATCAGCCACGTGATCAGTGCATGATCAGTCACGTGATCAGTGCATGATATCACGTGATCAGTGCATGATCAGTCACGTGATCAGTGCATGATAGCCACGTGATCAGTGCATGATCAGTCACGTGATCAGTGCATGATCAGTCACGTGATCAGTGCATGATAGCCACGTGATCAGTGCATGATCAGTCACGTGATCAGTGCATGATCAGTTACGTGATCAGTGCATGATCAGCCACGTGATCAGTGCATGATCAGCCACGTGATCAGTGCATGATCAATTACGTGATCAGTGCATGATCAGTCACGTGATCAGTGCATGGTAGCTACGTGATCAGTGCATGATCAGCCACGTGATCAGTGCATGATAGCCACGTGATCAGTGCATGATAGCCACGTGATCAGTGCATGATCAGTCATGTGATACGTGTGTGATCAGCCACGTGATCAGTGCATGATATCCACGTGATCAGTGCATGACAGCCACGTGATCAGTTCATGAGAGCCACGGGATCAGTGCATGATCAGTCACGTGATACATGTGTGATCAGCCACGTGATCAGTGCATGATGAGCCACGTGATCAGTGCATGATCAATTACGTGATCAGTGCATGATCAGTCACGTGACCAGTACATGGTTGCTACGTGATCGTGCATGATCAGCCACGTGAGCAGTGCATGATAGCCACGTGATCAGTGCATGATCAGTCACGTGATCAGTACATGATCAGTCACGTGAACAGTGCATGATCATTTACGTGATCAGTGCATGATCAGTCACGTGACCAGTATATGGTTGCTACGTGATCATTCCATGACAGCCACGTGAGCAGTGCATGATAGCCACGTGATGTGTGCATGAGTTACGTGAGCAGAGTATGATCAGCCACGTGATCAGTGCATGAGTGCCACGTGATCAGTGCATGATATGTCACGTGACAGTGTGTGATCAGCCACGTGAACAGTGCATGTTCAGCCACGTGATCAGTGCATGATAGCCACGTGATCAGTGCATGATCAGTTACGTGAGCAGTGTATGATCAGCCACGTGATCAGTGCATGGTCAGACACGTGAACAGTGTATGATCAGCCACGTGATCAGTGCATGATATCCAAGTGATCAGTGCATGATCATCACGTGATCAGTGTATGATCAGCCACGTGAACAGTGCATGCTCAGTCACGTGATCTGGGCCTGCTGAGCTGCGTGATTACTGTCTGCTCATCTGCTTGACAATTGCCAGCTTAGCTGCACGATTCCTGCCTGTCATCTGCTTGACAATTGCCAGCTGTGCTGCGTAATTCCTGCCTGCTCAGCTGCTTGATTATTGCCAGCTGAGCAGCATGATTCCTCACACCTGAGTTCCATGATTATTGCCTGCTGACTGTTTGATTCGTGCCTACTCAGCTCTTTGTTTATTGCCTCCAGAGGCACATGATCAGTGTATGATAGCAAACATGATCAGCGCATGATCAGTCACATGATCAGCGCCATTAAGTCACGTGATCACTACATGATAGTCATGTGATCAGTCCATGCTCAGTCACGGTATCAGTGCATGATCAGCCACGTGATCAGTGCATGATCTGTCACAAGATTAGTGTATGATCATCCACGTGATCAGTGCATGGGCAGTCATGTGATCAGTGCATGATATAGACGTGATCAGTGCATGATCAGTCTCGTGATCAGTGCATGATAGCCACGTGATCAGTGCATGATCAGTCACCTGATGGGTGTATGATCATTCACGTGACCTGTACATGGTAGCTACATGATCATTGCATGATCAGCCACGTGAGTAGTGCATGATAGCCACGTGATCACTGCATGATCAGTCACGTGATCAGTGCATGATCAGTCATGTGACCAGTACATGGTAGCTGCGTGATCATGCATGATCAGCCACGTGAGCAGTGCATGATAGCCACGTGATCAGTGCATGATCAGACACGTGATCAGTGCATGATCAGTCACGTGATCAGTGCATGATCAGCCACGTGATCAGTGCATGATCAGTCACGTGATCAGTGCATGATCAGCCACGTGATCAGTGCATGATCAGTCACGTGATCAGTGCATGATATAGACGTGATCAGTGCATGATCAGTCCGTGATCAGTGCATGATCAGCCACGTGATCAGTGCATGATCAGTCACGTGATCAGTGCATGATCAGTCACGTGACCAGTACATGGTAGCTGTGATCATGCATGATCAGCCACGTGATCAGTGCATGATAGCCACGTGATCAGTGCATGATCAGTCACGTGATCAGTGCATGATCAGTCACGTGATCAGTGCATGATCAGTCACGTGATCAGTGCATGATAGCTGCGTGATCATGCATGATCAGCCACGTGATCAGTGCATGATCAGCCACGTGATCAGTGCATGATCAGTCACGTGATCAGTGCATGATCAGTCACGTGATCAGTGCATGATCAGTCACGTGATCAGTGCATGATCAGCCACGTGATCAGTGCATGATCAGTCACGTGATCAGTGCATGATCAGTCACGTGATCAGTGCATGATCAGTCACGTGATCAGTGCATGATCAGCCACGTGATCAGTGCATGATCAGGCACGTGATCAGTGCATGATCAGCCACGTGATCAGTGCATGATAGCCACGTGATCAGTGCATGATCAGTCACGTGATCAGTGCATGATCAGTCATGTGATCAGTGCATGATCAGCCACGTGATCAGTGCATGATCAGCCACGTGATCAGTGCATGATCAATTACGTGATCAGTGCATGATCAGTCACGTGACCAGTACATGGTAGCTACGTGATCATTGCATGATCAGCCACGTGATCAGTGCATGATAGCCACGTGATCAGTGCATGATAGCCACGTGATCAGTGCATGATCAGTCATGTGATACGTGTGTGATCAGCCACGTGATCAGTGCATGATATCCACGTGATCAGTGCATGACAGCCACGTGATCAGTGCATGAGAGCCACGTGATCAGTGCATGATCAGTCACGTGATATGTGTGATCAGCCACGTGATCAGTGCATGATGAGCCACGTGATCAGTGCAGGATAAATTACGTGATCAGTGCATGATCAGTCACGTGACCAGTACATGGTTGCTACGTGATCGTTGCATGATCAGCCACGTGAGCAGAGCATGATAGCCACGTGGTCAGTGCATGATCAGTCACGTGATCAGTACATGATCAGTCACGTGAAGAGGGCATTATCATTTACGTGATCTTTGCATGATCAGTCACGTGACCAGTATATGGTTGCTACGTGATCATCCATGACGAGCCACGTGAGCAGTGCATGATAGCCACGTGATGTGTGCATGAGTTACGTGAGCAGAGTATGATCAGCCACGTGATCAGTGCATGAGTGCCACGTGATCAGTGCATGATATGTCACGTGACAGGTGTGTGATCAGCCACGTGAACAGTGCATGTTCAGCCACGTGATCAGTGCATGATAGCCACGTGATCAGTGCATGATCAGTTACGTGAGCAGTGTATGATCAGCCACGTGATCAGTGCATGGTCAGACACGTGAACAGTGTATGATCAGCCACGTGATCAGTGCATGATATCCAAGTGATCAGTACATGATCATCACGTGATCAGTGTATGATCAGCCACGTGAACAGTGCATGCTCAGTCACGTGATCTGGGCCTGCTGAGCTGCGTGATTACTGTCTGCTCATCTGCTTGACAATTGCCAGCTGAGCTGCACGATTCCTGCCTGTCATCTGCTTGACAATTGCCAGCTGTGCTGCATAATTCCTGCCTGCTCAGCTGCTTGATTATTGCCAGCTGAGCAGCATGATTCCTCACACCTGTGTTCCATGATTATTGCCTGCTGACTGTTTGATTCGTGCCTACTCAGCTCTTTGTTTATTGCCTCCAGAGGCACATGATCAGTGTATGATAGCAAACATGATCAGCGCATGATCAGTCACATGATCAGCGCCATTAAGTCACGTGATCACTACATGATAGTCATGTGATCAGTCCATGCTCAGTCACGGTATCAGTGCATGAACAGCCACGTGATCAGTGCATGATCTGTCACAAGATTAGTGTATGATCATCCACGTGATCAGTGCACGGGCAGTCATGTGATCAGTGCATGATATAGACGTGAACAGTGCATGATCAGTCTCGTGATCCGTGCATGATAGCCACGTGATCAGTGCATGATCAGTCACCTGATGGGTGTATGATCATTCACGTGACCTGTACATGGTAGCTACATGATCATTCCATGATCAGCCACGTGAGTAGTTCATGATAGCCACGTGATCACTGCATGATCAGTCACGTGATCAGTGCATGATCAGTCATGTGACCAGTACATGGTAGCTGCGTGATCATGCATGATCAGCCACGTGAGCAGTGCATGATAGCCACGCGATCAGTGCATGATCAGACACGTGATCAGTGCATGATCAGTCACGTGATCAGTGCATGATCAGCCACGTGATCAGTGCATGACCAGCCACGTGATCAGTGTATGTCCAGCCAAGTGATCAGTGCATGATAGCTACGTGATCAGTGCATGATCAGTCACGTGATCAGTGCATGATCAGTTATGTGATCAGTGTATGATCAGCCACGTGATCAGTGCATGATCAGCCACATGATCAGTGCATGATCAATTACGTGCTCAGTGCATGATCAGTAACGTGACCAGTACATGGTAGCTACGTGATCATTGCCAGATGAGCCACGTGATCAGTGCATGATAGCCACGTGATCAGTGCATGATCAGTCACGTGATCAGTGTGTGATCAGCCACATGATCAGTGCATGATATCCACGTGATCAGTGCATGACAGCCACGTGATCAGTGCATGAGAGCCACGGGATCAGTGCATGATCATTCACGTGATACATGTGTGATCAGCCACGTGATCAGTGCATGATCAGACACGTGATCAGTGCATGATCAGTCACGTGATCAGTGCATGATCAGTCACATGATAAGTGCATGATCAGTCATGTGACCAGTACATGGTAGCTACGTGATCATGGCATGATCAGCCACGTGAGCAGTGCATGATAGCCACGTGATCAGTGCATGATCAGACAGGAGATCAGTGCATGATCAGTCACGTGATCAGTGCATGATCAGCCACGTGATCAGTGCATTATCTGTCCCAAGATTAGTGTATGATCATCCACGTGATCAGTGCACGGGCAGTCACGTGATCAGTGCATGATATAGACGTGATCAGTGCATGATCAGTCTCGTGATCTGTGCATGATAGCCACGTGATCAGTGCATGATCAGTCACCTGATGGGTGTATGATCATTCACTGTACATGGTAGCTACATGATCATTGCATGATCAGCCACGTGAGTAGTTCATGATAGACACGTGATCACTGCATGATCAGTCACGTGAACAGTGCATGATCAGTCATGTGACCAGTACATGGTAGCTGCGTGATCATGGCATGATCAGCCACGTGAGCAGTGCATGATAGCCACGTGATCAGTGCATGATCAGTCACGAGATCAGTGCATGATCAGTCACGTGATCAGTGCATGATCAGACACGTGATCAGTGCATGATCAGTCACGTGATCAGTGCATGATCAGCCACGTGATCAGTGCATGACCAGGCACGTGATCAGTGTATGTCCAGCCAAGTGATCAGTGCATGATAGCCACGTGATCAGTGCATGATCAGTCACGTGATCAGTGCATGATCAATTACGTGATCAGTGTATGATCAGCCACGTGATCAGTGCATGATCAGCCACATGATCAGTGCATGATCAATTACGTGCTCAGTTCATGATCAGTCACGTGACTAGTACATGGTAGCCACGTGATCATTGCCTGATCAGCCACGTGATCAGTGCATGATAGCCACGTGATCAGTGCATGATAGCCACGTGATCAGTGCATGATCAGTCATGTGATACGTGTGTGATCAGCCACATGATCAGTGCATGATATCCACGTGATCAGTGCATGACAGCCACGTGATCAGTGCATGAGAGCCACGGGATCAGTGCATGATCAGTCACGTGATACATGTGTGATCAGCCACGTGATCAGTGCATGATGAGCCACGTGATCAGTGCAGGATCAATTACGTGATCAGTGCATGATCAGTCACGTGACCAGTACATGGTTGCTACGTGATCGTTGCATGATCAGCCACGTGAGCAGAGCATGATAGCCACGTGATCAGTGCATGATCAGTCACGTGATCAGTACATGATCAGTCACGTGAAGAGTGCATGATCATTTACGTGATCTTTTCATGATCAGTCACGTTACCAGTATATGGTTGCTACGTGATCATTCCATGACGAGCCACGTGAGCAGTGCATGATAGCCACGTAATGTGTGCATGAGTTACGTGAGCAGAGTATGATCAGCCACGTGATCAGTGCATGAGTGCCACGTGATCAGTGCATGACATGTCACGTGACAGGTGTGTGATCAGCCACGTGAACAGTGCATGTTCAGCCACGTGATCAGTGCATGATAGCCACGTGATCAGTGCATGATCAGTTACGTGAGCAGTGTATGATCAGCCACGTGATCAGTGCATGATATCCAAGTGATCAGTACATGATCATCACGTGATCAGTGTATGATCAGCCACGTGAACAGTGCATGCTCAGTCACGTGATCTGGGCCTGCTGAGCTGCGTGATTACTGTCTGCTCATCTGCTTGACAATTGCCAGCTGAGCTGCACGATTCCTGCCTGTCATCAGCTTGACAATTGCCAGCTGTGCTGCGTAATTCCTGCCTGCTCAGCTGCTTGATTATTGCCAGCTGAGCAGCATGATTCCTCACACCTGTGTTCCATGATTATTGCCTGCTGACTGTTTGATTCGTGCCTACTCAGCTCTTTGTTTATTGCCTCCAGAGGCACATGATCAGTGTATGATAGCAAACATGATCAGCGCATGATCAGTCACATGATCAGCGCCATTAAGTCACGTGATCACTACATGATAGTCATGTGATCAGTCCATGCTCAGTCACGGTATCAGTGCATGATCAGCCACGTGATCAGTGCATGATCTGTCACAAGATTAGTGTATGATCATCCACGTGATCAGTGCATGGGCAGTCATGTGATCAGTGCATGATATAGACGTGAACAGTGCATGATCATTCTCGTGATCCGTGCATGATAGCCACGTGATCAGTGCATGATCAGTCACCTGATGGGTGTATGATCATTCACGTGACCTGTACATGGTAGCTACATGATCATTGCATGATCAGCCACGTGAGTAGTTCATGATAGCCACGTGATCACTGCATGATCAGTCACGTGATCAGTGCATGATCAGTCATGTGACCAGTACATGGTAGGTGCGTGATCATGGCATGATCAGCCACGTGAGCAGTGCATGATAGCCACGTGATCAGTGCATGATCAGACACGATCAGTGCATGATCAGTCACGTGATCAGTGCATGACCAAGCACGTGATCAGTGCATGTCCAGCCAAGTGATCAGTGCATGATAGCCACGTGATCAGTGCATGTTCAGCCACGTGATCAGTGCATGATCAGCCACATGATCAGTGCATGATCAATTACGTGATCAGTGCATGATCAGTCACGTGACCAGTACATGGTAGCTACGTGATCATTGCCTGATCAGCCACATGATCAGTGCATGATAGCCACGTGATCAGTGCATGATCAGTCATGTGATACGTGCATGATCAGCCACGTGATCAGTGCATGATATCCACATGATCAGTGCATGATCAGCCACGTGATCAGTGCATGAGAGCCACGTGATCAGTGCATGATCAGTCACGTGATACATGTGTGATCAGCCACGTGATCAGTGCATGATGAGCCACGTGATCAGTGCAGGATCAATTACGTGATCAGTGCATGATCAGTCACGTGACCAGTACATGGTTGCTACGTGATCGTGCATGATCAGCCACGTGATCAGTGCATGATAGCCACGTGATCAGTGCATGATCAGTCACGTGATCAGTTCATGATCAGTCACGTGAAGAGTGCATGATCATTTACGTGATCTTTGCATGATCAGTCACGTTGCCAGTATATGGTTGCTACGTGATCATTCCATGACAGCCACGTGAGCAGTGCATGATAGCCACGTGATGTGTGCATGAGTTACGTGAGCAGAGTATGATCAGCCACGTGATCAGTGCATGAGTGCCACGTGATCAGTGCATGATATGTCACGTGACAGGTGTGTGATCAGCCACGTGATCAGTGCATGTTCAGCCACGTGATCAGTGCATGATAGCCACGTGATCAGTGCATGATCAGTTACGTGATCAGTGCATGATCAGCCACGTGATCAGTGCATGACCAGGCACGTGATCAGTGCATGATCAGCCACGTGATCAGTGCATGACCAGGCACGTGATCAGTGTATGTCCAGCCACGTGATCAGTGCATGATAGCCACGTGATCAGTGCATGATGAATTATGTGATCAGTGTATGATCAGCCACGTGATCAGTGCATGATCAGCCACATGATCAGTGCATGATCAGTCACGTGATCAGTGCATGATCAGCCACGTGATCAGTGCATGGTCAGTCACGTGAACAGTGCATGATCAGCCACGTGATCAGTGCATGATATCCAAGTGATCAGTACATGATCATCACGTGATCAGTGTATGATCAGCCACGTGAACAGTGCATGCTCAGTCACGTGATCTGGGCCTGCTGAGCTGCGTGATTACTGTCTGCTCATCTGCTTGACAATTGCCAGCTGAGCTGCACGATTCCTGCCTGCTCAGCTGCTTGATTATTGCCAGCTGAGCAGCATGATCCCTCACACCTGTGTTCCATGATTATTGCCTGCTGACTGTTTGATTCGTGCCTACTCAGCTCTTGTTTATTGCCTCCAGAGGCACATGATCAGTGTATGATAGCAAACATGATCAGCGCATGATCAGTCACATGATCAGTCACATGATCAGCGCCATTAAGTCACGTGATCACTACATGATAGTCATGTGATCAGTCCATGCTCAGTCACGGTATCAGTGCATGATCAGCCACGTGATCAGTGCATGATCTGTCACAAGATTAGTGTATGATCATGCACGTGATCAGTGCACGGGCAGTCATGTGATCAGTGCATGATATAGACGTGAACAGTGCATGATCAGTCTCGTGATCAGTGCATGATAGCCACGTGATCAGTGCATGATCAGTCACCTGATGGGTGTATGATCATTCACGTGACCTGTACATGGTAGCCACATGATCAGTGCATGATCAGCCATGTGAGCAGTTCATGATAGCCACGTGATCACTGCATGATCAGTCACGTGATCAGTGCATGATCAGTCATGTGATCAGTGCATGGTAGCTGCGTGATCATGGCATGATCAGCCACGTGAGCAGTGCATGATAGCCACGTGATCAGTGCATGATCAGACACGTGATCAGTGCATGATCAGTCACGTGATCAGTGCATGATCAGCCACGTGATCAGTGCATGATCTGTTACAAGATTAGTGTATGATCATCCACGCGATCAGTGCACGGGCAGTCATGTGATCAGTGCATGATATAGACGTGAACAGTGCATGATCAGCCTCGTGATCTGTGCATGATAGCCACGTGATCAGTGCATGATCAGTCACCTGATGGGTGCATGATCATTCACGTGACCTGTACATGGTAGCTACATGATCATTGCATGATCAGCCACGTGAGTAGTTCATGATAGCCACATGATCACTGCATGATCAGTCACGTGATCAGTGCATGATCAGTCACGTGACCAGTGCATGGTAGCTGCTTGATCATGGCATGATCAGCCACGTGAGCAGTGCATGATAGCCACGTGATCAGTGCATGATCAGTCACTAGATCAGTGCATGATCAGTCACGTGATCAGTGCATGATCAGACACGTGATCAGTGCATGATCAGTCACGTGATCAGTGCATGATCAGCCACGTGATCAGTGCATGATCAGGCACGTGATCAGTGTATGTCCAGCCAAGTGATCAGTGCATGATAGCCACGTGATCAGTGGATGATCAGTCACGTGATCAGTGCATGATCATTTATGTGATCAGTGTATGATCAGCCACGTGATCAGTGCATGATCAGCCACATGATCAGTGCATGATCAATTACGTGCTCAGTGCATGATCAGTCATGTGACCAGTACATGGTAGCCACGTGATCATTGCCTGATCAGCCACGTGATCAGTGCATGATAGCCACGTGATCAGTGCATGATAGCCACGTGATCAGTGCATGATCAGTCATGTGATACGTGTGTGATCAGCCACATGATCAGTGCATGATATCCACGTGATCAGTGCATGATCAGCCACGTGATCAGTGCATGATGAGCCACGGGATCAGTGCAGGATCAATTACGTGATCAGTGCATGATCAGTCACGTGACCAGTACATGGTTGCTACGTGATCGTTGCATGATCAGCCACGTGAGCAGAGCATGATAGCCACGTGGTCAGTGCATGATCAGTCACGTGATCAGTACATGATCAGTCACGTGAAGAGTGCATGATCATTTACGTGATCTTTGCATGATCAGTCACGTTACCAGTATATGGTTGCTACGTGGTCATTCCATGACGAGCCACGTGAGCAGTGCATGATAGCCACGTGATGTGTGCATGAGTTACGTGAGCAGAGTATGATCAGCCACGTGATCAGTGCATGAGTGCCACGTGATCAGTGCATGATATGTCACGTGACAGGTGCGTGATCAGCCACGTGAACAGTGCATGTTCAGCCACGTGATCAGTGCATGATAGCCACGTGATCAGTGCATGATCAGTTACGTGAGCAGTGTATGATCAGCCACGTGATCAGTGCATGGTCAGACACGTGATCAGTGTATGATCAGCCACGTGATCAGTGCATGATATCCAAGTGATCAGTACATGATCATCACGTGATCAGTGTATGATCAGCCACGTGATCAGTGCATGCTCAGTCACGTGATCAGTGCATGATGAGCTGCGTGATTACTGTCTGCTCATCTGCTTGACACGTGCCAGCTGAGCTGCACGATTCGTGCCTGTCATCTGCGTGACAATTGCCAGCTGTGCAGCGTGATTCCTGCCTGCTCAGCCGCTTGATTATTGCCAGCTGATCAGCATGATTCCTCACACCTGTGTTCCATGATTATTGCCTGCTGACTGTTTGATTCGTGCCTGCTCAGCTACGTGATCAGTGCCTGCAGAGGCACATGATCAGTGCATGATAGCAAACATGATCAGTGCATGATCAGTCACATGATCAGCGCCATTAAGTCACGTGATCAGTGCATGATAGTCATGTGATCAGTCCATGATCAGTCACGGTATCAGTGCATGATCAGCCACGTGATCAGTGCATGATCTGTCACAAGATCAGTGCATGATCAGCCACGTGATCAGTGCACGGGCAGCCACGTGATCAGTGCATGATATAGACGTGAACAGTGCATGATCAGTCTCGTGATCAGTGCATGATAGCCACGTGATCAGTGCATGATCAGTCACGTGATGGGTGTATGATCATTCACGTGACCTGTACATGGTAGCTACATGATCAGCCACGTGAGCAGTTCATGATAGCCACGTGATCACTGCATGATGAGTCACGTGATCAGTGCATGATCAGTCACGTGACCAGTACATGTTAGCTGCGTGATCATGGCATGATCAGCCACGTGAGCAGTGCATGATAGCCACGTGATCAGTGCATGATCAGTCACGAGATCAGTGCATGATCAGCCACGTGATCAGTGCATGATCAGACACGAGATCAGAGCATGATCAGTCACGTGATCAGTGCATGATCAGCCACGTGATCAGTGCATGACCAGCACGTGATCAGTGTATGTCCAGCCAAGTGATCAGTGCATGATAGCCACGTGATCAGTGCATGATCAGTTACGTGAGCAGTGTATGATCAGCCACGTGATCAGTGCATGGTCAGACACGTGAACAGTGTATGATCAGCCACGTGATCAGTGCATGATATCCAAGTGATCAGTACATGATCATCACGTGATCAGTGTATGATCAGCCACGTGAACAGTGCATGCTCAGTCACGCGATCTGGGCCTGCTGAGCTGCGTGATTACTGCCTGCTCATCTGCTTGATAATTGCCAGCTGAGCTGCACAATTCCTGCCTGCTCAGCTGCTTGATTATTGCCAGCTGAGCAGCATGATTCCTCACACCTGTGTTCCATGATTATTGCCTGCTGACTGTTTGATTCGTGCCTACTCAGCTCTTTGTTTATTGCCTCCAGAGGCACATGATCAGTGCATGATAGCAAACATGATCAGCGCATGATCAGTCACATGATCAGTCACATGATCAGCGCCATTAAGTCACGTGATCACTACATGATAGTCATGTGATCAGTCCATGCTCAGTCACGGTATCAGTGCATGATCAGCCACGCGATCAGTGCATGATCTGTCACAAGATTAGTGTATGATCATCCACTTGATCAGTGCACGGGCAGTCATGTGATCAGTGCATGATAGGACGTGATCAGTGCATGATCAGTCTCGTGATCAGTGCATGATAGCCACGTGATCAGTGCATGATCAGTCACCTGATGGGTGTATGATCATTCACGTGACCTGTACATGGTAGCTACATGATCAGTGCATGATCAGCCACGTGATCAGTGCATGATAGTCACGTGATCACTGCATGATCAGTTACGTGATCAGTGCATGATCAGTCACGTGACCAGTACATGGTAGCTGCGTGATCATGCATGATCAGCCACGTGAGCAGTGCATGATAGCCACGTGATCAGTGCATGATCAGACATGAGATCAGTGCATGATCAGTCACGTGATCAGTGCATGATCAGCCACGTGATCAGTGCATGATCTGTCACGAGATTAGTGCATGATCATCCACGTGATCAGTGCACGGCAGTCATGTGATCAGTGCATGATATAGACGTGAACAGTGCATGATCAGCCTCGTGATCAGTGCATGATAGCCACGTGATCAGTGCATGATCAGTTACCTGATCAGTGTATGATCATTCACGTGACCAGTACATGGTAGCTACATGATCATTGCCTGATCAGCCACGTGAGTAGTGCATGATAGCCACGTGATCACTGCATGATGAGTCACGTGATCAGTGCATGATCAGTCATGTGACCAGTGCATGTTCAGCTACGTGATCATGGCATGATCAGCCACGTGAGCAGTGCATGATAGCCACGTGATCAGTGCATGATCAGCCACGTGATCAGTGCATGATCAGCCACGTGATCAGTGCATGATCAGCCACGTGATCAGTGCATGATCAGTCACGTGATCAGTGTATGATCAGCCACGTGATCAGTGCATGATCAGGCACGTGATCAGTGTATGACCAGCCACGTGATCAGTGCATGATAGCCACGTGATCAGTGCATGATCAGTCACGTGAGCAGTGTATGATCAGCCACGTGATCAGTGCATGGTCAGACACGTGAACAGTGTATGATCAGCCACGTGATCAGTGCATGATATCCACGTGATCAGTGCATGATCATTACGTGATCAGTGTATGATCAGCCACGTGAACAGTGCATGCTCAGTCACGTGATCTGGGCCTGCTGAGCTGCGTGATTACTGTCTGCTCATCTGCTTGACAATTGCCAGCTGAGCTGCACGATTCCTGCCTGCTCAGCTGCTTGATTATTGCCAGCTGAGCAGCATGATTCCTCACACCTGAGTTCCATGATTATTGCCTGCTGACTGTTTGATTCGTGCCTACTCAGCTCTTTGTTTATTGCTCCAGAGGCACATGATCAGTGTATGATAGCAACATGATCAGCGCATGATCAGTCACATGATCAGTCACATGATCAGCGCCATTAAGTCACGTGATCACTACATGATAGTCATGTGATCAGTCCATGCTCAGTCACGGTATCAGTGCATGATCAGCCACGTGATCAGTGCATGATCTGTCACAAGATTAGTGTATGATCATCCACGTGATCAGTGCATGGGCAGTCATGTGATCAGTGCATGATATAGACGTGAACAGTGCATGATCAGTCTCGTGATCAGTGCATGATAGCCACGTGATCAGTGCATGATCAGTCACCTGATGGGTGTATGATCATTCACGTGACCTGTACATGGTAGCTACATGATCATTGCATGATCAGCCACGTGAGTAGTGCATGATAGCCACGTGATCACTGCATGATCAGTCACGTGATCAGTGCATGATCAGTCATGTGACCAGTACATGGTAGCTGCGTGATCATGGCATGATCAGCCACGTGAGCAGTGCATGATAGCCACGTGATCAGTGCATGATCAGACACGTGATCAGTGCATGATCAGTCACGTGATCAGTGCATGATCAGCCACGTGATCAGTGCATGATCAGCCACGTGATTAGTGTATGATCAGCCACGTGATCAGTGCACGATCAGTTACGTGATCAGCGCATGATATAGACGCGATCAGTGCATGATCAGTCACGTGATCAGTGCATGATAGCCACGTGATCAGTGCATGATCAGTCACGTGATCGGTGTATGATCATTCACGTGACCAGTACATGGTAGCATGATCAGTGCATGATCAGCCACGTGATCAGTGCATGATAGCCACGTGATCACTGCATGATCAGTCACGTGATCAGTGCATGATCAGTCACGTGACCAGTGCATGGTAGCCGCGTGATCATGCATGATCAGCCACGTGAGCAGTGCATGATAGTCACGTGATCAGTGCATGATCAGCCACGTGATCAGTGCATGATCAGTCACGTGATCAGTGCATGATCAGCCACGTGATCAGTGCATGATCAGTCACGCGATCAGTGTGTGATCAGCCACGTGATCAGTGCATGATCAGGCACGCGATCAGTGTATGTCCAGCCAAGTGATCAGTGCATGATAGCCACGTGATCAGTGCATGATCAGTCCCGTGATCAGTGCATGATCAGTTACGTGATCAGTGTATGATCAGCCACGTGATCAGTGCATGATCAGCCACATGATCAGTGCATGATCAATTACGTGATCAGTGCATGATCAGTCACGTGACCAGTACATGGTAGCTACGCGATCATTGCCTGATCAGCCACGTGATCAGTGCATGATAGCCACGTGATCAGTGCATGATAGCCACGTGATCAGTGCATGATCAGTCATGTGATACGTGTGATCAGCCACATGATCAGTGCATGATATCCACGTGATCAGTGCATGACAGCCACGTGATCAGTGCATGATAGCCACGTGATCAGTGCATGATCAGTCACGTGATACATGTGTGATCAGCCACGTGATCAGTGCATGATGAGCCACGTGATCAGTGCAGGATCAATTACGTGATCAGTGCATGATCAGTCACGTGACCAGTACATGGTTGCTACGTGATCGTTGCATGATCAGCCACGTGAGCTGAGCATGATAGCCACGTGGTCAGTGCATGATCAGTCACGTGATCAGTGCATGATCAGCCACGTGATCAGTGCATGATCACTCACGTGATCAGTGTATGATCAGCCACGCCAGTATATGGTAGCTACGCGATCATTGCATGACGAGCCACGTGAGCAGTGCATGATAGCCACGTGATGTGTGCATGAGTCTCGTGAGCAGTGTATGATCAGCCACGTGATCAGTGCATGAGTGCCACGTGATCAGTGCATGATATGTCACGTGACAGTGTGTGATCAGCCACGTGAACAGTGCATGTTCAGCCACGTGATCAGTGCATGATAGCCACGTGATCAGTGCATGATCAGCCACGTGAGCAGTGCATGATCAGCCACGTGATCAGTGCATGGTCAGACACGTGAACAGTGCATGATCAGCCACGTGATCAGTGCATGATAGCCACGTGATCAGTGCATGATCAGTCACGTGATCAGTGCATGATCAGCCACGTGAACAGTGCATGCTCAGTCACGTGATCTGGGCCTGCTGAGCCGCGTGATTACTGTCTGCTCATCTGCTTGACAATTGCCAGCTGAGCTGCACGATTCCTGCCTGTCATCTGCTTGACAATTGCCAGCTGTGCTGCGTAATTCCTGCCTGCTCAGCTGCTTGATTATTGCCAGCTGAGCAGCATGATTCCTCACACCTGTGTTCCATGATTATTGCCTGCTGACTGTTTGATTCGTGCCTACTCAGCTCTTTGTTTATTGCCTCCAGAGGCACATGATCAGTGTATGATAGCAAACATGATCAGCGCATGATCAGTCACATGATTAGCGCCATTAAGTCACGTGATCACTACATGATAGTCATGTGATCAGTCCATGCTCAGTCACGGTATCAGTGCATGATCAGCCACGTGATCAGTGCATGATCTGTCACAAGATTAGTGTATGATCATCCACGTGATCAGTGCACGGGCAGTCATGTGATCAGTGCATGATATAGACGTGAACAGTGCATGACCAGTCTCGTGATCAGTGCATGATAGCCACGTGATCAGTGCATGATCAGTCACCTGATGGGTGTATGATCATTCACGTGACCTGTACATGGTAGCATGATCATTGCATGATCAGCCACGTGAGTAGTGCATGATAGCCACGTGATCACTGCATGATCAGTCACGTGATCAGTGCATGATCAGTCATGTGACCAGTACATGGTAGCCGCGTGATCAGGGCATGATCAGCCACGTGAGCAGTGCATGATAGCCACGTGATCAGTGCATGATCAGTCACGAGATCAGTGCATGATCAGCCACGTGATCAGTGCATGATCAGCCACGTGATCAGTGCATGATCAGTCACGTGATCAGTGCATGATAGCCACGTGATCAGTGCATGACCAGGCACGTGATCAGTGTATGTCAGCCAAGTGATCAGTGCATGATAGCCACGTGATCAGTGCATGATCAGTCACGGGATCCGTGCATGATCAGTTATGTGATCAGTGTATGATCAGCCACGTGATCAGTGCATGATCAGCCACGTGATCAGTGCATGATCAATTACGCGCTCAGTGCATGATCAGTTACGTGACCAGTACAAGGTAGCTACGTGATCATTGCCTGATCAGCCACGTGATCAGTGCATGATAGCCACGTGATCAGTGCATGATAGCCACGTGATCAGTGCATGATCAGTCATGTCATAGTGTGATCAGCCACGTGATCAGTGCATGATATCCACGTGATCAGTGCATGACAGCCACGTGATCAGTGCATGAGAGCCACGGATCAGTGCATGATCAGTCACGTGATACATGTGATCAGCCACGTGATCAGTGCATGATGAGCCACGTGATCAGTGCAGGATAAATTACGTGATCAGTGCATGATCAGTCACGTGACCAGTACATGGTTGCTACGTGATCGTGCATGATCAGCCACGTGAGCAGAGCATGATAGCCACGTGGTCAGTGCATGATCAGTCACGCGATCAGTACATGATCAGTCACGTGAACAGTGCATGATCATTTACGTGATCTTTGCATGATCAGTCACGTGGTACAGTGCATATGGTTGCTACGATCATTCCATGACAGCCACGTGAGCAGTGCATGATAGCCACGTGATGTGAGCATGAGTTACGTGAGCAGTGTATGATCAGCCACGTGATCAGTGCATGAGTGCCACGTGATCAGTGCATGATATGCTACGTGACAGGTGTGTGATCAGCACGTGAACAGTGCATGTTCAGCCACGTGATCAGTGCATGATATCCAAGTGATCAGTGCATGATCATCACGTGATCAGTGTATGATCAGCCACGTGAACAGTGCATGCTCAGTCACGTGATCTGGGCCTGCTGAGCTGTGTGATTACCGTCTGCTCATCTGCTTGACAATTGCCAGCTGAGCTGCACGATTCCTGCCTGCTCAGCTGCTTGATTATTGCCAGCTGAGCAGCATGATTCCTCACACCTGAGTTCCATGATTATTGCCTGCTGACTGTTTGATTCGTGCCTACTCAGCTCTTTGTTTATTGCCTCCAGAGGCACATGATCAGTGTATGATAGCAACATGATCAGCGCATGATCAGTCACATGATCAGTCACATGATCAGTGCCATTAAGTCACGTGATCACTACATGATAGGCATGTGATCAGTCCATGCTCAGCCACGTGATCAGTGCATGATCAGCCACGTGATCAGTGCATGATCTGTCACGTGATTAGTGTATGATCAGCCACGTGATCAGTGCATGGGCAGTCACGTGATCAGTGCATGATATAGACGTGATCAGTGCATGATCAGCCTCGTGATCAGTGCATGATAGCCACGTGATCAGTGCATGATCAGCCACCTGATGGGTGTATGATCATTCACGTGACCTGTACATGGTAGCTACATGATCATTGCATGATCAGCCATGTGAGCAGTGCATGATAGCCACATGATCACTGCATGATCAGTCACGTGATCAGTGCATGATCAGTCATGTGACCAGTACATGGTAGCTGCGTGATCATGGCATGATCAGCCACGTGAGCAGTGCATGATAGCCACGTGATCAGTGCATGATCAGTCACGATCAGTGCATGATCAGTCACGTGATCAGTGCATGATCAGCCACGTGATCAGTGCATGATCAGTCACGTGATCAGTGTGCATGATCAGCCACGTGATCAGTGCATGATCAGGCACGTGATCAGTGTATGTCAGCCACGTGATCAGTGCATGATAGCCACGTGATCAGTGCATGATCAGTCACGTGATCAGTGCATGATCAGCCACGTGATCAGTGCATGATCAGCCACGTGATCAGTGCATGATCAATTACGTGATCAGTGCATGATCAGTCACGTGACCAGTACATGGTAGCTATGATCATTGCATGATCAGCCACGTGATCAGTGCATGATAGCCACGTGATCAGTGCATGATAGCCACGTGATCAGTGCATGATCAGTCATGTGATACGCGTGTGATCAGCCACGTGATCAGTGCATGATATCCACGTGATCAGTGCATGACAGCCACGTGATCAGTGCATGAGAGCCACGGATCAGTGCATGATCAGTCACGTGATACATGTGTGATCAGCCACGTGATCAGTGCATGATGAGCCACGTGATCAGTGCAGGATCAATTACGTGATCAGTGCATGATCAGTCACGTGACCAGTACATGGTTGCCACGTGATCGTTGCATGATCAGCCACGTAAGCAGAGCATGATAGCCACGTGGTCAGTGCATGATCAGTCACGTGATCAGTACATGATCAGTCACGTG
This sequence comes from Bos javanicus, assembly GCF_032452875.1. Taxonomy (NCBI): domain Eukaryota; kingdom Metazoa; phylum Chordata; class Mammalia; order Artiodactyla; family Bovidae; genus Bos; species Bos javanicus. The sequence continues at coordinate 10,698 of NW_026894128.1, read as the reverse complement.
AAGAGTGCATGATCATTTACGTGATCTTTGCATGATCAGTCACGTGACCAGTATATGGTTGCTACGTGATCATTCCATGACGAGCCACGTGAGAAGTGCATGATAGCCACGTGATGTGTGCATGAGTTACGTGAGCAGAGTATGATCAGCCACGTGATCAGTGCATGAGTGCCACGTGATCAGTGCATGATATGTCACGTGACAGGTGTGTGATCAGCCACGTGAACAGTGCATGTTCAGCCACGTGATCAGTGCATGATAGCCACGTGATCAGTGCATGATCAGTTACGTGAGCAGTGTATGATCAGCCACGTGATCAGTGCATGGTCAGACACGTGAACAGTGTATGATCAGCCACGTGATCAGTGCATGATATCCAAGTGATCAGTGCATGATCATCACGTGATCAGTGTATGATCAGCCACGTGAACAGTGCATGCTCAGTCACGTGATCTGGGCCTGCTGAGCTGCGTGATTACTGTCTGCTCATCTGCTTGACAATTGCCAGCTGAGCTGCACGATTCCTGCCTGTCATCTGCTTGACAATTGCCAGCTGTGCTGCGAATTCCTGCCTGCTCAGCTGCTTGATTATTGCCAGCTGAGCAGCATGATTCCTCACACCTGAGTTCCATGATTATTGCCTGCTGACTGTTTGATTCGTGCCTACTCAGCTCTTTGTTTATTGCCTCCAGAGGCACATGATCAGTGTATGATAGCAAACATGATCAGCGCATGATCAGTCACATGATCAGCGCCATTAAGTCACGTGATCACTACATGATAGTCATGTGATCAGTCCATGCTCAGTCACGGTATCAGTGCATGATCAGCCACGTGATCAGTGCATGATCTGTCACAAGATTAGTGTATGATCATCCACGTGATCAGTGCACGGGCAGTCATGTGATCAGTGCATGATATAGACGTGAACAGTGCATGACCAGTCTCGTGATCCGTGCATGATAGCCACGTGATCAGTGCATGATCAGTCACCTGATGGGTGTATGATCATTCACGTGACCTGTACATGGTAGCTACATGATCAGCCACGTGAGTAGTTCATGATAGCCACGTGATCACTGCATGATCAGTCACGTGATCAGTGCATGATCAGTCATGTGACCAGTACATGGTAGCTGCGTGATCATGGCATGATCAGCCACGTGAGCAGTGCATGATAGCCACGTGATCAGTGCATGATCAGTCACGAGATCAGTGCATGATCAGTCACGTGATCAGTGCATGATCAGACACGTGATCAGTGCATGATCAGTCACGTGATCAGTGCATGATCAGCCATGATCAGTGCATGACCAGGCACGTGATCAGTGAATGTCCAGCCACGTGATCAGTGCATGATAGCCACGTGATCAGTGCATGATCAGTCACGTGATCAGTGCATGATCAGTTACGTGATCAGTGCATGATCAGCCACGTGATCAGTGCATGATCAGCCACGTGATCAGTGCATGATCAGTCACGTGATCAGTGCATGATCAGTCACGTGACCAGTACAAGGTAGCTACGTGATCATTGCCTGATAAGCCACGTGATCAGTGCATGATAGCCACGTGATCAGTGCATGATCAGCCACGTGATCAGTGCATGATCAGTCATGTGATACGTGTGTGATCAGCCACATGATCAGTGCATGATATCCACGTGATCAGTGCATGACAGCCACGTGATCAGTGCATGAGAGCCACGTGATCAGTGCATGATCACGATACATGTGTGATCAGCCACGTGATCAGTGCATGATGAGCCACGTGATCAGTGCATGATCAATTACGTGATCAGTGCATGATCAGTCACGTGACCAGTACATGGTTGCCACGTGATCGTGCATGATCAGCCACGTGAGCAGAGCATGATAGCCACGTGGTCAGTGCATGATCAGTCACGATCAGTACATGATCAGTCACGTGATCAGTGCATGATCATTTACGTGATCTTTGCATGATCAGTCACGTTACCAGTATATGGTTGCCACGTGATCATTCCATGACGAGCCACGTGAGCAGTGCATGATAGCCACGGATGTGTGCATGAGTTACGTGAGCAGTGTATGATCAGCCACGTGATCAGTGCATGAGTGCCACGTGATCAGTGCATGATATGTCACGTGACAGGTGTGTGATCAGCCACGTGAACAGTGCATGATCAGCCACGTGATCAGTGCATGATAGCCACGTGATCAGTGCATGATCATCACGTGATCAGTATGATCAGCCACGTGAACAGTGCATGCTCAGTCACGTGATCTGGGCCTGCTGAGCTGCGTGATTACTGTCTGCTCATCTGCTTGATATTGCCAGCTGAGCTGCACGATTCCTGCCTGCTCAGCTGCTTGATTATTGCCAGCTGAGCAGCATGATTCCTCACACCTGTGTTCCATGATTATTGCCTGCTGACTGTTTGATTCGTGCCTACTCAGCTCTTTGTTTATTGCCTCCAGAGGCACATGATCAGTGTATGATAGCAAACATGATCAGCGCATGATCAGTCACATGATCAGTCACATGATCAGCGCCATTAAGTCACGTGATCACTACATGATAGTCATGTGATCAGTCCATGCTCAGTCACGGTATCAGTGCATGATCAGCCACGTGATCAGTGCATGATCTGTCACAAGATTAGTGTATGATCATCCACGTGATCAGTGCACGGGCAGTCATGTGATCAGTGCATGATATAGACGTGAACAGTGCATGATCAGTCTCGTGATCAGTGCATGATAGCCACGTGATCAGTGCATGATCAGTCACCTGATGGGTGCATGATCATTCACGTGACCTGTACATGGTAGCTACATGATCATTGCATGATCAGCCACGTGAGTAGTTCATGATAGCCACGTGATCACTGCATGATCAGTCACGTGATCAGTGCATGATCAGTCATGTGACCAGTACATGGTAGCTGCGTGATCATGGCATGATCAGCCACGTGAGCAGTGCATGATAGCCACGTGATCAGTGCATGATCAGCCACGTGATCAGTGCATGATCAGTCACATGATCAGTGCATGATCAGACACGGATCTGCATGATCAGTCACGTGATCAGTGCATGATCAGCCACGTGATCAGTGCATGACCAGGCACGTGATCAGTGTATGTCAGCCAAGTGATCAGTGCATGATAGCCACGATCAGTGCATGATCAGTCACGTGATCAGTGCATGATCAGTTATGTGATCAGTGTATGATCAGCCACGTGATCAGTGCATGATCAGCCACATGATCAGCATGATCAATTACGAGCTCAGTGCATGATCAGTCACGTGACCAGTACATGGTAGCTATGATCATTGCCTGATCAGCCACGTGATCAGTGCATGATAGCCACGTGATCAGTGCATGATGTCACGATCAGTGCATGATCAGTCATGTGATACGTGTGATCAGCCACATGATCAGTGCATGATATCCACGTGATCAGTGCATGACAGCCACGTGATCAGTGCATGAGAGCCACGGATCAGTGCATGATCAGTCACGTGATACATGTGTGATCAGCCACGTGATCAGTGCATGATGAGCCACGTGATCAGTGCAGGATCAATTACGTGATCAGTGCATGATCAGTCACGCGACCAGTACATGGTTGCTACGTGATCGTGCATGATCAGCCACGTGAGCAGAGCATGATAGCCACGTGGTCAGTGCATGATCAGTCACGTGATCAGTACATGATCAGTCACGTGAAGAGTGCATGATCATTTACGTGATCTTTGCATGATCAGTCACGTACCAGTATATGGTTGCTACGTGATCATTCCATGACGAGCCACGTGAGAAGTGCATGATAGCCACGTGATGTGTGCATGAGCGTGAGAGAGTATGATCAGCCACGTGATCAGCATGAGTGCCACGTGATCAGTGCATGATATGTCACGACAGGTGTGTGATCAGCCAAGTGAACAGTGCATGTTCAGCCACGTGATCAGTGCATGATAGCCACGCGATCAGTGCATGATCAGTTACGTGAGCAGTGTATGATCAGCCACGCGATCAGTGCATGGTCAGACACGTGAACAGTGTATGATCAGCCACGTGATCAGTGCATGATATCCAAGTGATCAGTGCATGATCATCACGTGATCAGTGCATGATCAGCCACGTGAACAGTGCATGCTCAGTCACGTGATCTGGGCCTGCTGAGCTGCGTGATTACTGTCTGCTCATCTGCTTGACAATTGCCAGCTGAGCTGCACGATTCCTGCCTGTCATCTGCTTGACAATTGCCAGCTGTGCTGCGTAATTCCTGCCTGCTCAGCTGCTTGATTATTGCCAGCTGAGCAGCATGATTCCTCACACCTGAGTTCCATGATTATTGCCTGCTGACTGTTTGATTCGTGCCTACTCAGCTCTTTGTTTATTGCCTCCAGAGGCACATGATCAGTGTATGATAGCAAACATGATCAGCGCATGATCAGTCACATGATCAGCGCCATTAAGTCACGTGATCACTACATGATAGTCATGTGATCAGTCCATGCTCAGTCACGTATCAGTGCATGATCAGCCACGTGATCAGCATGATCTGTCACAAGATTAGTGTATGATCATCCACGTGATCAGTGCACGGGCAGTCATGTGATCAGTGCATGATATAGACGTGAACAGTGCATGATCAGTCTCGTGATCAGTGCATGATAGCCACGTGATCAGTGCATGATCAGTCACCTGATGGGTGTATGATCATTCACGTGACCTGTACATGGTAGCTACATGATCATTGCATGATCAGCCACGTGAGTAGTTCATGATAGCCACGTGATCACTGCATGATCAGTCACGTGATCAGTGCATGATCAGTCATGTGACCAGTACATGGTAGCTGCGTGATCATGGCATGATCAGCCACGTGAGCAGTGCATGATAGCCACGTGATCAGTGCATGATCAGTCACGAGATCAGTGCATGATCAGTCACGATCAGTGCATGATCAGCCACGTGATCAGTGCATGATCAGTCACGTGATCAGTGCATGATCAGCCACTGATCAGTGCATGACCAGGCACGTGATCAGTGTATGTCCAGCCAAGTGATCAGAGCATGATAGCCACGTGATCAGTGCATGATCAGTCACGTGATCAGTGCATGATCAATTATGTGATCAGTGTATGATCAGCCACGTGATCAGTGCATGATCAGCCACATGATCAGTGCATGATCAATTACGTGCTCAGTGCATGATCAGTCACGTGACAGTACATGGTAGCTACGTGATCAGCATGATCAGCCACGTGATCAGTGCATGATAGCCACGTGATCAGTGCATGATAGCCACGTGATCAGTGCATGATCAGTCACGTGATACGTGTGTGATCAGCCACGTGATCAGTGCATGATATCCACGTGATCAGTGCATGACAGCCACGCGATCAGTGCATGAGAGCCACGATCAGTGCATGATCAGTCACGTGATACATGTGTGATCAGCAACGTGATCAGTGCATGATGAGCCACGTGATCAGTGCATGATCAATTACGCGATCAGTGCATGATCAGTCACGTGACCAGTACATGGTTGACGTGATCGTTGCATGATCAGCCACGTGAGCAGAGCATGATAGCCACGTGGTCAGTGCATGATCAGTCACGTGATCAGTACATGATCAGTCACGGGAACAGTGCATGATCATTTACGTGATCTTTGCATGATCAGTCACGCTACCAGTATATGGTTGCTACGTGATCATTCCATGACGAGCCACGTGAGCAGTGCATGATAGCCACGTGATGTGTGCATGAGTTACATGAGCAGAGTATGATCAGCCACGTGATCAGTGCATGAGTGCCACGTGATCAGTGCATGATATGTCACGTGACAGGTGTGTGATCAGCCACGTGAACAGTGCATGTTCAGCCACGTGATCAGTGCATGATAGCCACGTGATCAGTGCATGATCAGTTACGTGAGCAGTGCATGATCAGCCACGTGATCAGTGCATGGTCAGACACGTGAACAGTGTATGATCAGCCACGTGATCAGTGCATGATATCCACGTGATCAGTGCATGATCACCACGTGATCAGTGTATGATCAGCCACGTGAACAGTGCATGCTCAGTCACGTGATCTGGGCCTGCTGAGCTGCGTGATTACTGTCTGCTCATCTGCTTGACAATTGCCAGCTGAGCTGCACGATTCCTGCCTGCTCAGCTGCTTGATTATTGCCAGCTGAGCAGCATGATTCCTCACACCTGTGTTCCATGATTATTGCCTGCTGACTGTTTGATTCGTGCCTACTCAGCTCTTTGTTTATTGCCTCCAGAGGCACATGATCAGTGTATGATAGCAAACATGATCATCGCATGATCAGTCACATGATCAGTCACATGATCAGCGCCATTAAGTCACGTGATCACTACATGATAGTCATGTGATCAGTCCATGCTCAGTCACGGTATCAGTGCATGATCAGCCACGTGATCAGTGCATGATCTGTCACAAGATTAGTGTATGATCAGCCACGTGATCAGTGCATGGGCAGTCATGTGATCAGTGCATGATATAGACGTGATCAGTGCATGATCAGCCACGTGATCAGTGCATGATAGCCACGTGATCAGTGCATGATCAGTCACCTGATGGGTGCATGATCATTCACGTGACCTGTACATGGTAGCTACATGATCATTGCATGATCAGCCACGTGAGTAGTGCATGATAGCCACGTGATCAGTGCATGATCAGTCACGTGATCAGTGCATGATCAGTCACGTGACCAGTACATGGTAGCTGCGTGATCATGGCATGATCAGCCACGTGAGCAGTGCATGATAGCCACGTGATCAGTGCATGATCAGCCACGTGATCAGTGCATGATCAGTCACGTGATCAGTGCATGATCAGCCACGTGATCAGTGCATGATCAGCCACGTGATCAGTGCATGATCAGCCACGTGATCAGTGCATGACAGTCACGTGATCAGTGCATGATATAGACGTGATCAGTGCATGATCAGCCCGTGATCAGTGCATGATAGCCACGTGATCAGTGCATGATCAGTCACGTGATCGGTGTATGATCAGTCACGTGACCAGTACATGGTAGCTACGTGATCATTGCATGATCAGCCACGTGAGCAGTGCATGATAGCCACGTGATCAGTGCATGATCAGTCACGTGATCAGTGCATGATCAGTCACGTGACCAGTGCATGGTAGCTTCGTGATCATGGCATGATCAGCCACGAGTGCATGATAGCCACGTGATCAGTGCATGATCAGCCACGATCAGTGCATGATCAGCCACGTGAGCAGCATGATCAGCCACTGATCAGTGCATGATCAGTCACGTGATCAGTGCATGATCAGCCACGTGATCAGTGCATGACCAGGCTCACGTGATCAGTGTATGTCCAGCCACGTGATCAGTGCATGATAGCCACGTGATCAGTGCATGATCAGCCACGTGATCAGTGCATGATCAGTTACGTGATCAGTGTATGATCAGCCACGTGATCAGTGCATGATCAGCCACATGATCAGTGCATGATCAATTACGTGATCAGTGCATGATCAGTCACGTGACCAGTACATGGTAGCTAAGTGATCATTGCCTGATCAGCCACGTGATCAGTGCATGATAGCCACGTGATCAGTGCATGATAGCCACGTGATCAGTGCATGATCAGTCACGTGATACGTGCATGATCAGCCACGTGATCAGTGCATGATATCCACGTGATCAGTGCATGACAGCCACGTGATCAGTGCATGAGAGCCACGGGATCAGTGCATGATCAGTCACGTGATACATGTGTGATCAGCCACGTGATCAGTGCATGATGAGCCACGTGATCAGTGCAGGATCAATTACGTGATCAGTGCATGATCAGTCACGTGACCAGTACATGGTTGCTACGTGATCGTTGCATGATCAGCCACGTGAGCAGAGCATGATAGCCACGTGGTCAGTGCATGATCAGTCACGTGATCAGTACATGATCAGTCACGTGAAGAGTGCATGATCATTTACGTGATCTTTGCATGATCAGTCACGTTACCAGTATATGGTTGCTACGTGATCATTCCATGACGAGCCACGTGAGAAGTGCATGATAGCCACGTGATGTGTGCATGAGTTACGTGAGCAGAGTATGATCAGCCACGTGATCAGTGCATGAGTGCCACGTGATCAGTGCATGATATGTCACGTACAGGTGTGTGATCAGCCACGTGAACAGTGCATGTTCAGCCACGTGATCAGTGCATGATAGCCACGTGATCAGTGCATGATCAGTTACATGAGCAGTGTATGATCAGCCACGTGATCAGTGCATGGTCAGACACGTGAACAGTGTATGATCAGCCACGTGATCAGTGCATGATATCCAAGTGATCAGTACATGATCATCACGTGATCAGTGTATGATCAGCCACGTGAACAGTGCATGCTCAGTCACGTGATCTGGGCCTGCTGAGCTGCGTGATTACTGTCTGCTCATCTGCTTGACAATTGCCAGCTGAGCTGCACGATTCCTGCCTGTCATCTGCTTGACAATTGCCAGCTGTGCTGCGTAATTCCTGCCTGCTCAGCTGCTTGATTATTGCCAGCTGAGCAGCATGATTCCTCACACCTGAGTTCCATGATTATTGCCTGCTGACTGTTTGATTCGTGCCTACTCAGCTCTTTGTTTATTGCCTCCAGAGGCACATGATCAGTGTATGATAGCAAACATGATCAGCGCATGATCAGTCACATGATCAGCGCCATTAAGTCACGTGATCACTACATGATAGTCATGTGATCAGTCCATGCTCAGTCACGGTATCAGTGCATGATCAGCCACGTGATCAGTGCATGATCTGTCACAAGATTAGTGTATGATCATCCACGTGATCAGTGCACGGGCAGTCATGTGATCAGTGCATGATATAGACGTGAACAGTGCATGATCAGTCTCGTGATCAGTGCATGATAGCCACGTGATCAGTGCATGATCAGTCACCTGATGGGTGTATGATCATTCACGTGACCTGTACATGGTAGCTACATGATCATTGCATGATCAGCCACGTGAGTAGTTCATGATAGCCACGTGATCACTGCATGATCAGTCACGTGATCAGTGCATGATCAGTCATGTGACCAGTACATGGTAGCTGCGTGATCATGGCATGATCAGCCACGTGAGCAGTGCATGATAGCCACGTGATCAGTGCATGATCAGTCACGAGATCAGTGCATGATCAGTCACGTGATCAGTGCATGATCAGACACGATCAGTGCATGATCAGTCACGTGATCAGTGCATGATCAGCCACGTGATCAGTGCATGACCAGGCACGTGATCAGTGCATGTCCAGCCACGTGATCAGTGCATGATAGCCACGTGATCAGTGCATGATCAGTCACGTGATCAGCATGATCAATTATGTGATCAGTGCATGATCAGCCACGTGATCAGTGCATGATCAGCCACATGATCAGTGCATGATCAATTACGCGGCTCAGTGCATGATCAGTTACGTGACCAGTACAGGTACCCTGATCATTGCCTGATAAGCCACGTGATCAGTGCATGATAGCCACGATCAGTGCATGATAGCCACGTGATCAGTGCATGATCAGTCATGTGATACGGTGTGATCAGCCACATGATCAGTGCATGATATCCACGTGATCAGTGCATGACAGCCACGTGATCAGTGCATGAGAGCCACGTGATCAGTGCATGATCAGTCACGTGATACAGTGTGATCAGCCACGTGATCAGTGCATGATGAGCCACGTGATCAGTGCAGGATCAATTACGTGATCAGTGCATGATCAGTCACGTGACCAGTACATGGTTGCTACGCGATCGTTGCATGATCAGCCACGTGAGCAGAGCATGATAGCCACGTGGTCAGTGCATGATCAGTCACGTGATCAGTACATGATCAGTCACGCGTGAACAGTGCATGATCATTCACGTGATCTTTGCATGATCAGTCACGTTACCTACGTGATCATTCCATGACAGCCACGTGAGCAGTGCATGATAGCCACGTGATGTGTGCATGAGTTACGTGAGCAGAGCATGATCAGCCACGTGATCAGTGCAAGAGTGCCACGTGATCAGTGCATGATATGTCACGTGACAGTGTGTGATCAGCCACGTGAACAGTGCATGTTCAGCCACGTGATCAGTGCATGATAGCCACGTGATCAGTGCATGATCAGTTACGTGAGCAGTGTATGATCAGCCACGTGATCAGTGCATGGTCAAACACGTGAACAGTGTATGATCAGCCACGTGATCAGTGCATGATATCCAAGTGATCAGTACATGATCATCACGTGATCAGTGTATGATCAGCCACGTGAACAGTGCATGCTCAGTCACGTGATCTGGGCCTGCTGAGCTGCGTGATTACTGTCTGCTCATCTGCTTGACAATTGCCAGCTGAGCTGCACGATTCCTGCCTGCTCAGCTGCTTGATTATTGCCAGCTGAGCAGCATGATTCCTCACACCTGTGTTCCATGATTATTGCCTGCTGACTGTTTGATTCGTGCCTACTCAGCTCTTTGTTTATTGCCTCCAGAGGCACATGATCAGTGTATGATAGCAACATGATCAGCGCATGATCAGTCACATGATCAGATCACATGATCAGCGCCATTCAGTCACGTGATCAGTGCATGATAGTTATGTGATCAGTCCATGCTCAGTCACGGTATCAGTGCATGAAGC